>NC_068403.1:9939162-10239162 GCF_023724105.1 Carassius gibelio | reverse complement strand
GGTATAATTAGTTAAGTTTAAATGCATTTTTTTTCTAAAATGCATATATAAATATCTATTTATTTTATTCATATTTTGCTGTTTACCACATTATCTATATTTTAAAGTGTAAATTCCTACTGTATTTTTATTAATATATTTGATTTAATTGTGCATGCTAATTTCCCCTAACAATGTTTTTTTTTTTTTAGCAAATCTCAAAATGAATGTCCATTTTATGATGACTAAATTCACTTGCAACATTTTAAACTTTTTTTATTTACATTTTTTTATATTTGAGGTATGCCCTTTTCTGAAACTTTGGCTATGATTTCAAAGTCTTTATAAACATTAAACACTTGATTCAGTGGTTTGCAGAATTTCATGGTTGACCCCCATGCATCTTGGGATATGTGTGTATTTGCATGGGGGCATGACAGAGCCTGGGGAAATGTAGTTTAAAATCTATTGGGAATTTCTGTCATAACCATAAATCAGTCCTTTGCTAATTGGTAAGAAAACAACAGTCAAGCAGTATATAATGTTTTATGTGCCGCTTATGTTTTTTACTGCGGTACTAACGAGGGTCTGTGTCACAGAGTGGACAGGGAATTAGCCTGAAAGATGGCTGCTGTCCATAAGCTACAGTGTTCTTCAGCTTCTGTTGCTTGAGATGCTCCTGATTTGCATGTGGCAATTAGTATGCTAATTGGCCTAATTAGCCCATGGGACCACACAAGCACTGTGGCATTAAAAGGTTTAGTCTCATTATGACTCAACAATTCCCACGAGTTAGCGGAATCAGAAGGCCGTCACATTCTCCAGAGCATATCTGTGGTGAACTTTTTTTTTTTGCTGAAGCGTGTTTTGTTTTAATTACTCTTCATCTGAAATTTATTTGAAAGTGTGATGCTTTGTAGGCATTCAGGCAAGACCTTGTCCAATAGAAAGAGAATTTAGCCTCATTAGCAGATGCTAAGCGGGCATTCGATAGCTGCGTCCTGAGCAGATGAGATCGGAGATTGAACTTTTAGCTCAAAGTGCCCTTACTGCTGATTTGTTTCATGACCTGATTGAACAAGAACAGAGACCTGTGGATCTATATACACTCAGCTGGCAGTGGCCTTTGTTCCTCTCTGCAGACACGGAGTATTGGCTCATGGGATTGCTGGGCTATTGATGGGGGAAGGATGAGGTGAGCACACACACGTACACACCAGGAGAATGACTTTGGCAGGCTGGGCAGATGAGGAGCGTCGCCTATTGTGTTTACTCAGGGCTGTGTGAAGGGCTCTGTATGTTTGGTTATCCTTGGCTAGGTGAACAAGGCAGAGACGCTGTCCGGCCATGACCTGAAATAATGTCACCCGTTTACTACAATTAAAAAAGGTAGACAGACGGGACACATTGTAAAATGGGACAAATACATTACCTTAGACTAAACGTACAATATAATAAAAGCACTTAAAAAAAAAGAATAAAGTACAAATTAAGGCAATAAGGACTTGATTTTTATTTTACTTTTGCAGCAAAATCACTTAACATCAGGAAAATTTTGATTGTGAATCTATTATATGAGCGGTTTTACTCTTCTATTCATTTTACATGGGGCTTGCATATTACAGTATATTGCTTACAATAACCATTAAATAAGCATCAAATAAATTAAATAGACAAAATAGGTAAAGTTTAAATAAAATAGAAAATAAAACATGGGCTATGTGTGTGTGTGTGTATAACCTTATATATTGCTAGTTTTTATAAATTATGTATTTGTTTGAACTTCAAACTTTGATTTGGATTTAGTACAGTAATTGTAAAATCTGAGAAAACTGAACAAGATTTCTTTTTCACTTCCTTTAATGCTGTAGAAATGGATGGTTTTACTGCCTCCAAGACAACACAATCTGATTCTGTCACTCTCCCTCCTTGCTCAGAATTTCTACCCTACACTCATTAGCTGTCTAATTAGCCTTTAGCTACTTAATGAGCTGAACAATGCAGCTTTAGTGGAGCAACAAACTCCGGGCATGTTAGTGGGTTGGGGTTAAGGATGTTTGGATGTTGTGCTGAACTGGTTGCCTGGTGGCCGTGTTCCCATTGGTTGCTTGAATTATGCCTTGATCTGTGGTCTTTCTCAGAGTTAAGTTTTGTAGGGTGATGGTGTGTTGCTTTTGTTTGAGTTAAAATGGTGAGAGGAAGATTTGAACTGGCTTCTTATACAAACTGCAAACATGTATTTATGTATTCATTTAACCATTTTACTTAGCAAAGTACTATCGCATAGCCTGACTTCAACCAATCAGAATAAAGTGTATTACACGGGTTATTCTGGCCATATATATATATATATATATATATATATATGTATATATGCACTTTGTTCATGATGCAATTGGATTCAACTAACCCAGAAGTTGCATATTAATTCATGCAGTCTGATCAGAGCTTGTGGAAGAGGAATACATGGGTTTGTTGCATGTTGTTGCAAACGCAACAATGCATGTAACATATAATTGCATTTATCAGTCAATGTGCCTCTAGGGTTTAAAAATCTGCCAAAGCCACACTGACATATAACGTCTTACGTAAACTGTCAAGAATCGAATTCCCAAGCATACATGAACAAAAGTCGTCCAAAACACAGATGCCGTTTCAGCTCATAATGGGCTTCTAGACGTTCAAGATGAAGTCATGTTTTTCTGTGCCGCAGGAGCTCGTCTGTGTTAAACTCTCTTCAGACTGGGTGGCCCAGTCCTCCCACAGCAGGTGGAAACCAAGAATTGCTATTAAACGAAGGTCAGAGGACTGTCATTAATAACAAAGCGTTTGTTTTTTTCCCTACGTCATGAAAAAAATGGCTACATTTTATGGAAATGATCCAAAGCGAGGTTATGGGAATTTCAACATTAGTCGAAATGGAGTTAAAGGGACAGTTCACCCCAAAATGAATTATTCTATTATATTATTATTATTATATGATCCCCTAACACATCCTCGCAATTCGTTTTAAAATGTTTGTTGATTAACTTATCGTTCCAAAGATTTTAAGACCCTCAGATGATTGTTTCATGGCCAAGGACTATACCAGTGCCCTGTATTACATATCTCAGAAATACATATCTTTTTTTTTTTTTTTTAAATCTGAAACATTCACCCAATTATTTTTGAATCATTTCATCAGCTATTTCCTCTGTGGAGCGCAACCATATAACCATCTTGTCCAATGTTAGACTTTCTCTCTCTCTCTGTGTGTGTTTGGCTCTGGTAGAGACTCCAGTGAGGCAGTTGTGTGCTCAGGCTGACTGTGTCTCGCTGGCTGGCTCTGAACAAGCACAGACCTGTTCTACCCCGGTGGCCAATAAAATTAGAAAATCAACCACTGTGCCACCATCCACAGGCCAGCCAGATAAATACACTTGTCTCTGTGTGAATGTGTCAGCATGGCTATGTCGATCCAAAGATTTCATCCAACTGAACTGTTCAAAGAATGATACAGGAAATCATTAAAGGGATAGTTCAAGCAAAAATGAAAATTCTATCATTATTTACCCATGTCTTTCACCTTTTCATTCAAGCTGCTTTTTTTCCATGCAATAAATTAATGAAAACGAGAGAATGACACATGACTTCAGAAGAATTATTAAATATTTTCATTATGGTATATGGAGCTTGAAAGCCCCTGGTCACTGTCCACTTTTCATTACATAGAAAAGAGCAACATGAACATTATTCAAAACATCTAATTTTTTCACAGGTGTTAAATGACTTGAGGGAAAATTCTTTTTTTTTTTTTTAAGTTCCACAGTGCAGAACTGTACTCAGGTGTACATAATCAGGGTAATCAATTTTGCTCTTTCATCATTGGGTTATTATTAATTTTCAAAGAGCTTCCGACTTTTGTGAAAGCCCTGTTTCCCTATTTGAGGATCCTCTGATCACATCCTCCAAAAGCTATCACAAAATCTGTGTTATTCCAAAACAAGTTCATCTTCAAAGCATCCCAGGCTTTCTTTACCTTGTCAAGGTATCTTTATTTGACACAGCGAGTACTAGGCTATCTGATCTTATCAGCACATATGTGGGAGTCGGTTGCATTAGATTGAAATGGATTATTATGGTCTATCGGCGTCATTAGTCTGAGCTGCTCACACCTGCTCCATAAGAATGTATTGAATGTGGGTGGTTGATACTTATATTGAGGCAAAATAATGACAATCATAAGGTTATTCTGTATTATAAGAACATAGCTTAGCACTGTAGAGATATGTGAGCAATACTCAAAGACCTGCGTTTGTGCATTAATACATGGATTTAAGAATATTTGGTTGTGTGTGTGCATTTCTAATTGTTTGTGTGTGTATGTGTTTTACAGTGAGGCTTAGTGCAGTTCAGCCCCTCAAGCTCAAGGTTTATGAGGTGTTAGCTGTCACTTCATTGACTCCCGACTGGCCCATTACAGGCTCACATAATACACACATACATATTATACATAAATATATATAACAAGCACATACAGTCGGAAGTATTTCGATTGAGTGTATAGAGTGTATGTAGATTTAGTATAAATTGCTAATACAATTTCACACAATTACAAAGAAACAACATAACATTGTATTAAACATGAAATTATGAAATACTGAGACATTTTATAAAAGGATTTCCTTTCAAAAGCATTTTATTGATCTAGGTTAATGTTAATTTATAAGTATGCTATTGTTAATGTATTGTATTGCTATGTAAAAAAAAAGTATAGTGTATATATAGAAATTAACCTATCTATATCAATAAATGCTTCAAATGAATTGTTAATTCAAGATACCTAATGCCATAACTATTCTTAATATATACCCAACCTTGTAGAGGATAGTGTGGATGGGCGGTTGTTTGAACACTAACAAAAACCTTAAACTTAAAATGTATATATATATATATATATATATATTTATTATTATTATTATTATTATTATTATTATAAATGTGTATATATATATATATATATATATATATATATAATTGTTTTTTTTTTGTTTTTTTTACAAGCTTACACACCACTAGTGGCCTTCTCAACAAAATCTTCCACAATCGCATTTATACGCATGTGTTTACACACACACACACAGGTGTAGGACACAGACTTCAGTTACTCTGTCTGTGTGGACTTTAGACAGGATTGTCTCTCCTGTCCTCTGGTTTGCAGGTGTGGGTCTTCATCTTGGCCAGTTTCTCAGACTTGGTTTATTTGAAGTGTCTGCCTTCACAGCCTGTAACTCCTGCTGATGAGTTCTTGGGGAGACCATAAAAAAGCAGCACCCACCCATCAAATAATGGGAGTTTATCTGAGAGGGGAATGGTGGTCTATGACCATCACATCACAGATGAGTCACGACACAGGGATGGATGAGGGTCAATGAGTGTCATTAGAATATCATGCTGACTGCATCATATTGTTGCTGTGTATTGTGTACTTGTTCCTCCAAAGGTTTAACCTCACACAATCTTGTTCATTTTCCCCCAATGTTATTTTCTTGGGGTTTTCTTGCTCCCTTTTGAACACTCTCTTTCACATAGTGCTCTCCTGCTTATCACTACTATTGATCTGACTGTCTCTGTTATTTAAGATTCCCTGAATGCTCATTAATTAAGCCTGCTGAGAAGATCTAGAGAATAATTCCCACCCTCAATATCAATTACTGTGAAAATAACCTTTTGAAGAGACCCACTGTATTGCTGCATGCTTTGGATATTAGCAGCTATAAAGATATAAATATTTTGCTTATAAAATAAAATGGATATATATATATATATATATATATATATATATATATTTATTATTATTATTATTATTATTTTTTTCACAATGTTCTTCAAAAAAAATAAGAACTTATTTACTTACTTAAAAACTTATTTTACTTACTTACTTATATATGCCTTAATGCATATATTTTGAGATTTAGCACAGCACTGGTGGTCTATAGTAAGCTCTCTTGAGTATCTTAAAGGATTGCATGCCTAAATATCTGCTTTTCTTGATGATCTGGACACATTGTATTGATTTTCTGTAGATGAGCCGGAGAGCCGTGGTTACAGAGGTTTGTTAAAAGATTTCTCAAAAGGATAATGCATGTATGGTCACACAAACAAGTGTAATTGTGTTGAGTTATTTTAGGAATACATAACATATGGCTGTGATACACAGGGTCAGGATATTGCAATGATCATGCATCTATATTGTTTTGTGTGTGTGTGTTTGTGTGCATGAAATGGAAATTCAGTTTTTTACGATTCATCTGTGCCACAGTTATTATAGTTCACTAAGACTAAAATGATAAAAAATGAAAAAAATAATAATTACTCCAAATAAAATAAAAACCTTATTAATTTTATGTAATTGCCAAGGCAACTTTTTTTTAAGTTTAACTACAGCTGAAATAAAAATGAAATACAGTATAACATCATGAAACTGTCAATATAAAATAGAAACTATTACCACTATTATTGAAAATATAATCATATCATAATGATAGTATAATTAAACGGATCCATTTCATTGGGTTTGTTTACTTATTTGAAGTGTTTATGTATATATTGATTGGTTGTTTAAATTTGACAAAAAAATAGAATAACTCAATCTTCTGGTGAGACTACAAACTATGCCTGACTTGTCCAGTTAATTACTTTCCGCAAACTCTCATTCATCCAATCACTTACTTAAAACCTACCCCCCCCCCCCCCCCCCCCAAAAAAAAGAAGACTTTAATTTCATAAGACATTCACTTGAGTCTGAGCTGAGTGAATCATTTGTATTTGTTGTCACTCACTTGTCTGCCTGTAGAGCTGAACCTGGTCTTGAATGTTTCTCCAGGGCTGAACTCTTTGACACAGCACACAGTTAAAGGCAGCAATCAGCTCTCCGGAGTGATGAGTGCCACAGCTTTATCGGGCAGCTGTATAGATGTCCATCCCTCATCTTTATGGGGACATTTATGATAGAGGGATTTCCAAGACACTGATCACTCTTCTCTGTATCCAGGACCATAACCTACAAGCCCAACCTATAGTTTCATACTCTTCCTGTGCCTTATGTTTTATTACAATACTATATATTGTTAGTAAAGCTGGAAAAGACATTTATATCAAAATTAAATATTTCCAAGGTATGTGTACCACCTGCCTTTCTTTTGTTGTTTCATAGTCATGTCAATTTTCCTTTTGACATTTGAGGTGTTTTACCCTGGTTCACAAAGGTGTACATTTTTAGATAAGCTTTCCATTGATGTACGGTTTATTAGGATAGGACAATATTTATTTGGCAGAGATACAACTATTTGAAAATCTGGAATCTGAGGGTGCAAAAAAAATCAAAATATTGAGAAAATCACCTTTAAAATTGTCCAAATGAAGTTCTTAGCAATGCATATTACTAATCAAAAATGAAGTTTTTATATTTATGGCAGGAAATTTACAAAATCTAAATGGAACATGATCTTTATTTAATATGCTAATGTTTTTCGACGTAAAAGAAACCTCTATTATTTTACTTTTATTTATTTTTTATTTTTTTTTGGCTATTGCTAAAAAATATACCCCAGTGTCTTAAGACTGGTTTTATGGTCCAGGGTCACATATTTAAATATTCAGTAAATGTTCATTAACGAGACACTGATTGTCCAGTAAACGTATGTGGGGCAGGAACAGAACAGAAGGAGCTCATTGACTTGACAGTAAGGATGTTAATGGAAGCCATTTTCGCTTTAATCTAATGGATCGCTTTATAATATCGAACATGCAAGCGTGCAACATCTCTTTCTCCCAATTGTAGCCGAGCTCTAGGATTTAACATGGTAATATTTTCTCTCTTCCTTCTATTTCAGACATTGATTACCCTCAATAATAGCAAACGTTGACTTTTTTTCCACATGTACCTGGTCCAGTGCCAGAGTGATTATGCTGCTTCTAAGCCGATTAATGAAATGTCTGAATAAAGAATGTCTGAATCAAGAAAATACCTTTTGAAAATGAAGGAAATTACTTTCCACAGCAGATGTGTTGCTACATTGCCTATTATGTTGCCTATTAAATAGCCTTTTTCAATGGCCCATTATTTTCCTCAATAAAAACACTCACTGGAGCTTGCATACTCCTGCACTTCAGAAAGCATATTGAAGGAACGATGAAATCCCCTGTATAAAATGAAACATTTGATGTGTTAAACACGAACCAGACGGGTTTAGGCTACTTGACGGGGCTTCATGGCAGGTGTGGAGTTGGCCAATTCTGTTTTATAACTGCCACTCTCCTCAGAAAGTCTGCCAGGGAACAAGCCCCCTGCCAGTCGCCTGCCTCTCGCATGCCCTCGGATTACTGAAAGGTCGCGCCCATTACAGAGTTATTGAAAGGCAAAATCATGGCAGAAATCGTTAAGGGACCTACCTTTATACTTGGCTTCAAATGTCACTTCTATTCTATTCTATTCCATTCTATTCTAGTTTCCCAATTGAAAAAGTTTCTCATGGATTACTGAACATAAGAAACTGATACGTGATCACAAACCTAGTTGGCTGTCTGAATTCTGAATTCTGACATTTTGAAAAAGCCATTGCAACCAATACAGTCCACGTCAATCAATTACCAAGAGGGCCACGTTCATCTGGCCTCCAGTAATATGACTGTTTACCCCTTTGCATGCGGCTCTGTGAAATACAAGCCTCTTGTATTGTCTCTTTCGGGCTTGTGACATATTGTCGTAATGTGACAGAAAGCCAGGATGAAATGTGGCATTTTGGAAAGGTCAGTTCATGGCCGTCTCAGAATTCGTCTCCCATCATGACGGCGGCAGTTGTCATATGGATGTTGGCATGTGCAGTCATCCTATAACTTGGAGAAAAAATTCAAGTGGGACCATCTAAGCATGATGACTTCCTGTTTCCTTCAGACATACTTAATTAAAATTAGTAGCTTTTAAAGTAATTTTCTGTTATTTTTCGTGAGTTTTTTTAGTAAGAGTATGTTAACAATTTTATTTTGTTGTTTTTTTTACAATTCACAATTATTCTAAAAATTTTGGGTGAAGTGATATATATGTATATATATATTTTTTTTTGTTGTTGTTGTAAATTAATACTGTTCTTATGAATTTTGTTTCATGCTTTCCACATATGTTAAGGAGTACATTGAAAATAAGAAATGAAAAAAACTCACAAGAATAACTGAAATTAAGTATTTTAAATGATAAAAGTTATTTTAAATTGTGTTTATATTTCACAATATTAATGGTAGTGTAAATATAATTAAAGTTTAAAACAAACAATATGGGGGGGGGGTATTTATCAAATCTTTAGCAATATAGTCTAGATATAGATTATACAACATAAAATATCAGAATTACAGAATTAATATACATTTTTTCCCACTTTGATTTATGCAGCTACACATTGGTTTAGGTTTAAGTTTTTCCATGTATATTAATTAAGGCAGTGTATCCGTGTTAAGGTATAACATTATAATTTTGGAATTTCTCTGAAATTCCCCTGATGAGATTCCATCCAGCAGGAGGAGGGGGAAAAGACGTGCTTGTCCCAGAATCAAATCAAATTCCTCTTATCATCTTGTTATTTGCCGACGTTATCGGTGCAGGTAATGTGGTTATAAATTCAATTTCAGCCATGGGATTTCATTGTTTACTGATGCTGGTTGCCTTTAGGCAGAGATGCAAGCAGTTAGTACTTGTCACTGAATTTATTTGAGCTGCACCGTAGATGAAATTTAAAAGAGAGGGGACTCACAGGGGGCCGACTGGTAAGGGCATGGCTCCAGGTGACGTTTACATGCAGATCCATAGTTTATTCGCATAGTTTTATTAGCTTTCATTTGGCCACTTGTTAGCCTGTTATGGCCTCACTTCGAGACAGTTTATATCTCTGCAGTCAAGTTGATAAGCTTCTTTTAAGTGACACATCTGCCTGGACTAGATGATTTTTATCATGTATAGAATTCTATTTAATGCTCATTGTTGGTTTATAATAATAAAGCATGTCTCTTTTGTCTCTCCCCTGTCTCCAGGTAAAGTCAAGGCCTTATATGACACTCAGACGCCCATGTGTCCCATCTGTCATGCTGTGCTGCGGCCAGGAGAGCTGCAGGAACATATGGAGCAGGAGATGGAGCGACTGATGCAGCTGCAAAACAGGTACATCGTCCACTTCATCCTCAACACACCATTGACAGCAGTCATTTATATATATATATATATATATATATATATATATATATATATATATATATATATATATATAAATATATATATATATTTTAGGGCTAGGCAAGTTACATGCTATTATCATCTTAACGCATTAATTAATTAATGGCGACAATTATTTTATCACCCATTAACTCAGTTTTATTATTATCAATATTTTGAAAGTTTGTTGCTCACTTGCTACTACATATATATATATATATATATATATATATATATATATATATATATATATATATATATATATATATATATATATATATATATATATATCCATGCATAAATTAAAGCATTTTAATTTATATATTTATTTATTTATTTTTTAATTTAATTTATCATTTAAATCGAATACTTAAATCGAGAGTATCCCAATGGTGACCCAAATTTTGTGGCTTTTGGATCCATTTTTTTATAATAAAAAGAAAAACCGAACAATAACTTGATTTATTTGTTTATGTAAACCATTTTGAAATAAATAAATACATTTTATCTGATCATAAATACATTAATATCTAATATTTAATTATTTAAATCAAAAAATAAAATAAAAATATTATAATATAATATAATATCCCAGTGTTGTCTCAACTTTTGCTTATCTTGAATGTATTTTGTTGCCACAATTAAAAATGTCTAAGAAAATTCAAACAATAACTTTATGTAAACCATGTAGAAAGAAACTAATACATATAGGAATATATTGATATCTAATATTTAATTATTTCAACTGAAAAATCTAAAAGAAAATGATATATATATATATATATATATATATATATATATATATATATATATATATATATATATATATATATATATATATATATATAAATTTTGCCCCCCAAAAAATTAGTTATTTATTTAATTTGCTTCGTTACTATAGTTGTTAACCATATAGAAATAAATCCTCCCAGTCATTAATTGTTCAAACGGCTTGGTTGCGGGGATGATGAAGCCTAATGTAAATGCAATAATTGTATTATTTATTATTTTTATCAATACTAGTTTTATTTAACATTTAAATAAATAAATCTGCTATCACACTCTTTCCCCCCTAATTCTTCACCTGCATTTCTTATGGAGATGACAAAATGAAACCTGTCATGTTCCTCTGTAATAAACAAGATACAATCCATATAATGACTGAGACAATCAATAATCTATCAACCTCCCTCAGCTTCGCTCATGTCTTTTGTTTTTTCCATCCATCCAGCTCAATCTGAGATCATCAGCCGATCAGTCGAGAGTTGATTTGATTTTTTTTGAACTGCCTCAGTCTCTTTGTGTCGGCCGGAGCATGTAGACCGTAAAGTGCCGCTGACAGTCAGCATGCTCTTCTGTCACTCTTATTCAAATCTCATCTAGGCTCATGAAAATGCATCGCTGCCCATAGTAAAGAGATCAAAACTGGAGACAAGAGCAGGAGAGATGGAGGAAGGGCAGAATTAAAGCAGATTGAGCCAATGAATACGTACACACACATGCAAATGCACACAATCTCCCTGTAGCCTGTCCCTTCCAAAGGCACATTAAATGCTTCCAGGTCTTGATGGCATATTTATCTACAGCCTCTGGGCATGTGCACCATGCTTCCACCCTTCTCCCTGTCTCCTCCATCATTGCAACATCACAAATTACAAGCTGTTACATTGTTCCTGACATTTCACAGCCAGTCAAGCTCAAGGCAGTCCCTGTGAAAATCATAGCAAGCTAATAATGCGTTTCCTCAACGTTTGCTATCAGCATCAGACGAGGCAGGGCGGCACATTAGCCACTCTGAACACATGAAAGATTTCTCCAATAAAGAAATTATAGCCATAATCTGCTTAGTGACAGAGCTGTGGACAGTAATTGTGTCAAATTGAACTCAGCCCCAGGGTGTGTTAGAGCCTTCCTGCTGTACAGGACCTGAGTGGAGACAGCTTTTTTTATACACTATTTTTATTTGACTGTGAAGGAAATGTTGTTTGAGAAAAATATGCAAACTGATCCTTCGTTTCTGAGCATGTTTGCATATTCTGATTCTGAGTTTTGTATTTAATGGGATTGTGGTGATGAAATATGTGTTAATAACACTCTCTCCTTTTTACAGTCAGGGTCCTGCTCAAAAGGAGTGTTTCGCTGCTGGGCCACATAAGGTACAGACTCTCCAATGTACTTCACAACACTTGTTATATACAATTTATTTATGTCTACAGGCAATAATAACTGCTCTACCTCTCTCAGTCTCTGTTCTCTATGCACATAAAGAGAGAGGGTTCCTCCTCCGCCTCTTCTCCTCGTCCCGCTGATGAGGCAGTGCACTCCGACAGGTACCAGGTGAGCACGAAATGCACGTTATATACATCTAACTTCATTAGCTTGCACTTCTTTTGAAGAGCATATTAAAATTTAATCCGTTTGAGGTAGAAGAAAACAAATTAAAGTGGACTTTTCCCCTTCCTGATCTACATGTCAATCAAAAGTTTGAGACAGACCTCAGTGTAGTGCTGCCATCTATTGGACTTTAATTGAATTCAAAATAATATTAATGTTCTAAAAATGTTACATTATAATTTTAATCTACTTACAAAACTTGAAATTCACTATAGCATTTATAAAGACCGCTGTCATGCTTTCAATGTGGAACTAACCACAATTAGACGGACCTTCTCAAACCTTGTAAACGGTAACTTAAACAATGCTCGCACTCTTTTTGCTACTATTGAGACACTGTCAAACTCCCAAAGTCAGATTCCTCTCTGAGAGCAAATGCAATTTGTTTTCTTTCATCTTTTCTGAGAAGATCAATAATATCAGAAAGGCGATTAACATCCTCAAGTTATGGAGAGGTCAGACAGATTCAACCGCAATTTCAAAAATAAGTTACTGTCTGTTTTTTAAACGATTGATAGCAACATTTTGGAAGAAATAGTACAGCACCCTAAATTATCAATTGCTATCTTAACACACTTCCCACATCTTTTTTCAAAGGTGTACGTAACTGTTTAGATGCAGATCTCTTAGAAGTGAACGCCTCACTACTTTCTGGGACATTTCCAAAATCCCTGAAAACTGCAGTTGTTAAGCCCCTTCTGAAAAAGGGCAAACTTGAGAACACCATATTGAGCAACTATAGACCAATATCAAATCTTCCTTTTATAGGCAAGATTACTGAAAAGGTAGTCTTTAATCAGCTGAACAACTACTTTAACTCAAATGGATACCTGGACACTTTTCGATCTGGTTTCTGACTGCATCACAGCACAGAGACTGTGCTCATTAAGATAATAAATTATATTAGCTTTAATTTTGATTTTGGCAAAATATCAGTCCTAGTACTACTAGATCTTAGTGCTGCATTTGATACTGTTGATCAAAACATAATTGTTATGGGCTTTCTGGGATGGTACTCAAAATGTTCAGGTCATACTTAGAAGGGAGAGGTTATTATGTGAGTATAGGAGAGCGTAAGTCTAAGTGGACGTCCCTGAAATGCGGAGCCCCACAAGGCTCAATTCTTGCACCACTCTTGTTTAGCCTGTATATGCTCCCACTAAGTCAAATAATGAGAAAGAACCAAATTGCCTGTTTATCTTTCTCTCATTCACTTTTAACACTGCACAGCTATGCTGATCAATACCCAGATTTACCTAGCCTTATCGGCAAATGACTACAGCCCTTTTGCCAATGTATTGATGAAATTAATAGTTGGATGTGCCAGAACTTTCTTCAGTTAAACAAGGAAAAAACTGAAGTCATTGCATTTGGAAACACAGATGAAGTTCTTAAAGTGTTGAATCTAGGGGTCAAACAACTAAAAATCAAGTCAAGAATTTTGGTGTGATTCTGCAGACAGACCTTAGTGTCAGTATTCATGCCAAAGCAGTAACTAAATCAGCATACTAACATGGCAATAATTAGATGTTTTGTTTCCAGTCAAGACTCTGAGAAACTTGTTCATATCACATCAGTCCTCAGGTCCTTACACTGACTTCCAGTTACATTTAGGATTGATTTTAAAGTACTTTAACTTGTTTATAAACCACTCAATGGCCTACCTAAATACATTGCAGATATGCTCACTGAATATAAATCTAACAGACCACTCAGATCATGAGGATCGAGTCAGTTAGAAATACCACGGGTTCACACAAAACAAGGAGAGACCGCTTTTAGCTGTAATGCTGCCCGCAGTTGGAACCAGTCTCCAGAAGAGATCAGATGTGCTAAAACATTAGCCACATTTAAATCCAGACTCAAAACTCATATGTTTAGCTGTGCATTTATTGAATTAACACAGCGCTACGTCTGAACCGATTGTACTGTATTTTATATATAATAGTTTTCTTTTTTTTACAGATTTAAATTAATTTTAAACCAATTTTAAACCATTTTAAACGGTTTAAAATTCCTTGTTTTATTTTGATTGTTTTTTATTATTATTTTAATTTATGTAAAGCACTTCAAATTACCATTGTGTATGTAATGTGCTTTATAAATAAACTTGCATTGGCTTGACATGCCTTACTTTCTAAAGACTGCTGATACATTTTTCTGACAAAAGTTTTATATAATTTATACAACATAAAACCTAAAATGCATGATATTTATTCTAAACATTATATATGATCACTTGATATTTTAAGTTGTTTCAGCTTTAGTGCAATGCCTGTATAAGTCAAATATATAATTATTTTTTTTAATTTTTTATTTACTATATACCTGAATTGTTGTTTATAACCAATTTTCCACAATATGACATTTGTGAAATTGGATATTCTGTGAGAACAAATGCTGTATGATGGCTTAAAGGCTTATCCTTTAAAATAAAATGTTGGGTGTAATGTTTTATGAGATTATGGATTTTGAACCTTCCTTTTTGTTTTGTTTTTCATCAGACATTTTTGCGAGTACGAGCAAACAGGCAAACAAGGCTCAATGGTACGTTGTCAATTACTTTCAGTATCTCAAAATGCTCTCACTGTATTAAGTTTTTTTTATATATATATATATATATATATACACAAGTTCCATAATAAGACATTCTTTGAAAATGACACACAGTTATTATTACAAACACTTTGAATCACACTTCTAACACAGTTTGAACATTCAAAATTAAGGCACCACCCCTGACCTTTGACCTAGCACCCTCACGAGCAGAGCAGATTATTGACCTTTAACCTTTTTATATGTTAACAGTTAAGGAGCTCTGCTGGTGCAGGTGCTACGCCAAACAGAAAGGGAAATCTGTTCATGTTTGGCCTGACTGTGGATTCCCACATTTATCTTCTTGCCCACTGTCTGGTAAGCTGTTCTCCACGCACTGCACATGACGGCAACTCAACTCTTTATAAATTTATTTAAATCAAGTTTTGCATTTTTGTAAAATTAGGTATGTGAAGAACTTTATCTAGAATGCCAACCAGAACTGATTTAAATTCATCTTAAAGGAGAAAATGACTTTAGAAACATCTTCTACAGATGTAGAATGAGATGATGAAAATTATATTTAGTAAATTTATATTTAAATTATATTTATATTATATTTAATTATATATTTAAATTATATTTAATTATTATAGTATTTAATGTAATATTATGTCCTTGACACAGTTATACAGAGTATTGAATCTCTGTACTGTGAAATATTGATACTCTATCATGTTGAATTTTTTATAATTTATCAGGACTGTTAATTTTTATGTTATTTCATTAACATCTAAAAAAAGTTGCATTGGACGATTGGTCACAGCTAATTGATCAGATTTTCTCTCTAATTAATGATCCCCTCTCTGTTATGCTCATCTTCATTGTGATTGTAACCGCCTCAGCTCTGTTTCTACTATCTTCTTTGACTATATTATGAGCTGAGACTCCTAAAGATTAATGTCCCTTAACATCATTAGCAGCTCGGCAAAACAGAGATTTTAATGGAGTGGTGGATACCGTTCCACAATGCTGAACTTGACTTCTTCTCTCTGTGTGTGTGTGTGTATTTGAGAGAAGATGCAGAGAATTCTGTATATCTTGTATTTGTCTTTATGTTATAATCAGATAAACAGATCAGTCCAATTCCCTTGCCATTTATTTATCTTTTGTAGTCCATAGAGGCCTTTCTGTCTTATCAGTTTATGACAGCTTGAGATCGTATATATTTCCATCATAAAACTGCCACTGGAGAAAAATCAAATCAAAAAATTTATTTATGCTTAATATTTTTAGATAAGATAATATGAAAGTGTCAAGCATCAGTAAAAAAATCAGTTGTTGTTGTTTTTTTTCATAGTTTGTTTTATTTTACAGCACGCATTGGGAAACTTAAAAGACGGAAAGCAGAGGAAGACCAGGTATGATGAAAATGCATCTTATTTCTCATTGTGCATGTGTTCATTCAGAACAATGAACCTTCCTTCCCCTGAAGTCTGTATCTTCTCTAGATTTGCTTTCACTGACAGATCACAGACTGTTTGTCTGTACTTGACATAAGACCTGTTCTGCTAAGTCAGTCGTATGATGCACAGAATAGGACAGGTAGATGTGGCCAGAAGGATCAGACATAATATTTTCTGTTTCTTTCAGCTGTGACCTAATGCCGAGAGGTATTCAGGGCAGGTAGCAGATGAAAGCTTTGTCTCGAGGCCGGTGGAGACATTTCTACCAGAGATACTGATATGTGTGTGTTTTCTACAGAGAGACGGCGTGTGTGCTGTTGAAGATGGCTCTGTGCTGTCAGCTGGGAGGGAGTTTGAATGGGCCGAACAGAGAAGAATACAGATGGTTTCTGTTCTCAGAGGCTTCAGAGGTACAAAACACAAACAAACACTTCACAGTGATTCAAATACATGCCAAATCCTCAAATACATCCTTATAAATCAATCCATGTTTATAAGGAGTCAGATTGGAGTCAGGTATCAGATTAGAAAAGCAAATATAAAAAATAAATAAATAAATAAAAATACTACAATAAAAAAGCAACTTAACTTAATGAAATCAGTTGCTAACATACCAAAACTCTTTACAGAGGAGTACCCAGTCCAATTATGCAGTGAGACAAGCTCAGGGGAAAAAAGACAAAAATAATAATGCAGTACTGAAATGTATTAATAGAAAACCGGTACAAATAAAAACAGATTATTTTATTCGATCTCCATGTGCTACACTGGGAAAAAAAGTGTATTTTTTACTTTGAAACTATTTTCTCTCAGAAGTAATGGCAAGTAAAGCAATGAATTAAATCTTTTAAGTAGAAATAGTGTTTCTTGTAAAAATGTACTCCAGTAATCATATTTTTTACAGTGTTTATATTTTTATGTAAACTAGTATGCATCATGCTAAATAGAATAATAGTCTGTTCAAATTGAATGCAAACATCAAGTCTATTTGTAGAGTTAATGCCAATGCACGGTGTTTCCAAATTGGTTACCTATGAGGTTCGGTGAGCGCCTATGTAAGCAGCAAGGCAGCTCACTTAGTTTTGCAAGAGCTTGTGTGTGTGATTAGTTCACAACAGACACGTGAGGTAATGGGAGTGGTGTTAACTTCTTGAGAAGGAGATTACTGTAAAATCACTTAGACAGGGGTCAAAAACAGACTCCGAGCCAATCACAAAGGACTCAAAGGTCATTTAGACCCTTGTGTCCTTAAAAACACTTAAGCACTTTGCAGTTCATCAGTAGGGCGCATTTGTATCTCAACCTATTTGTGAATATTTTTGTCTGTTTTTTGTCATTTATTCAATTCTCATATGAAATCTCTAAGGTTTGGTGAGCAGCACACTGAAAGAACATCAGGACAGCGATGCCGATCTGGATGTGGACGGTGATGATACTTTGGAATATGGAAAAGCACAGTATCCTTGTTTTTTGCTGTCAGTCAGCACAATTTATGGCACAGCAAGGACTGGCAGTGATCTTTTGTGTGTGTGTGTGTGAAAGCATTTTTGATAAATGTTTCCTTAGCAAATGATCTCAGATACACAGAGGCGGATGTGATTCCCTGTTCAGGAAATGAACCCAGAGATGCCGAGGAGAGGCAGGCGTTAAGAGGAGCTGTTTTAAAGTATGCACACACACAAAGAATATATTATTCGTTTTTCTTTGCTACTTTAATAATACTGATTCCTTTTTATTTATTTTTTTCCTTTAAAAGTGGCGACACAACCAGCAGGTCATCTCCAGAGCAAACCAAGTTGGCAAACCCAGGTGAGCCAAATTTTTTTTTAGAGATGCTAATTTAGTGAAAAATGTTTAATGTAGTTGGCTTACACACACACACACCATGTGTGTATGTATATACATATATAATACATGTGTTCAAATTATTCACAATACTGTACTATGTCTGCAGAAACTCCTACTACAAGCAATGGAGAGTTTGAGAACAAAACAAGCACAACATCTCCAAGAACCTGCAAGAACAGCGAGTTAGAGATGTAAGTATACCTTAAAGTCAGCATAAAAAGAAAATTCATCCTATTTTCTAAATCTAAGTTTTACATCTTATTGTGAACTATTCATTCATGCATGTTTCATTTGTAATTATTTAAATTACAATACAAAGACCGGATCTGTCAATACTTCTGTTTTATCCTGACTTCAGTGCACGATTTTTAAAAGTGGTTTGTGCATATATTCCAGACACTCTGAGCTGTGATGCTCATGTGAGAGATACACAGGTTAATATTCAAGTGCCTCCACCCATTCCCCTCCATCCTTCTCCTTCCCCACATCCATGTCATTTTCTTGGAAGAGATCTCTGCAGGATCATGATACAGAACTTCCTGTTGGGAAATTGTAACTTCTTTCCTAGTGCACTGGGACAGATTTTCAAGCATTACTAATCATGCAACTGAGGTCAAGTTTGCTCATGGAAGGGACACATGAAGAATTATTTATGGGTGACCCTTTCAATAAGAGCACACGAATCGGTTCTTTCTCAGTGGGGCTACATTTTGCCAAGTTCACTGAAGCGTGTTTGACTTATGTTTCGGAGTGAATCATTAATCAGCTTGATTAATCCATCTATCAGTCGAGGAGTGTCATATTGCAGGGAAACTATGAAATACTTTTTCTAAATGTAATTATTCTGAATGTATTATGTGTGAGTGATTTGTATGTATCTGCATGTCCACCCGCAGATTAGAAAAGTTGCATCATCACAAGCGAAAGAGAAAGACTTTTCCCTTTTTCTGTCACACAAATTATATTATATTATATAGGCCTTTATCCCATGGTGCCTCATAATTTTCATATATAATAAAAACAAATATCTGTGTGTGTGTGTGTGTGCGCGCGTGTGTGTATTTATGTGTATATATTTATATATATATATAAATACATACAAATATTACAATTTTAAATTTAACACAAGACTTCTGTTTTGCAGCATATTTTTGTACCTGATCCGTCACAACTCTCCAGTAGGTATTTAGCCTGAGGACGGGGGCAGTTATTTCATATTTCCAGCAGACAGCTACAAGAGAAAACCAGCATTCATTATGCTTATATTTGGCGGCTATTACATGAGGCATTTTTGATGGATCACTTAAACCCCCTGCTGTCATAGTTCAATTCCTGAGAGCTGATTAAATGGGGATGCGTTGGCCAGGATGTTCCTACCGGGGATTAGGGGGCTCTGAGCGAGTGTTATTTAATTGTGGTGAAGTGGAAACACTCGAGTGAGGAAGGGTTAGTGAGGCGGGAAGGAGGACCGTTCCTGACAAATGACTGTGTGCCGCGGGGCGCTTGCTGCCCGGCCCTGTGTGGACACGCTAATAAAGCAATTACACTGAGACAATGTTTGCACACTGCGGTGACATGTCTGTCCCTCACCTGCTGTGGGAAAGGTCAATACAAGGGGCAATCTTAAGCTGTTTCTGCCCACACTAAAAGTTAGTGGAATTGTATTGTACTTTTATTAGGTTTATTAAGTATGACAATTCCCATAGTACCTTTTTGTGTCTTTTCTTTGATTATTTAACCGATCACACTTTGCATCAGTTTACTTGCACACAGACCTAGGCAGTAAGTGTATGCTCTTCATTTTTACTGTTCAATATGGCAATACAATAGGGATGCTGACTCTCATTTATTACAGTGTTGAATTTTGCTTCTGAATGTACCTCATTTAATGATGCAATCTGTCTTCTGATTACCGTTCATGTGTAATTTAGAATTCATAACATTTGGCCTTCAGCGAAAAAACCCTCAGCACGCTGTGACTTTCTAATCAATCTCTGATGGATTTGTTCTTTGTTTCGTTTAGCTTACCAGATGACCCCTCCCTCAGTACGCTGGAGGCCCTGAAAACACGCATCAGAGATCTGGAGAAGCAGCTCACGCGAGGGGACAGATTCAAGTGTCTCATCTGCATGGTAAGCTTCACCTTGCATTTTAATTCAAAACGGACTAAAATGAAATTAATACACACTAATTACTTTGCAAATGTTTGTGGTCAGTAATAGGTTTGTTTAATGTTTTGGAAAGAAGTCTCTCATGCTCACCAAGGCTGCATTTATTTATCCAAAAATAGAGTAAAAACAGTAATATTGTAAAATATTATTCCAATACAAATAACTGTTTTCTATTTTAATGTTTTGAAATTGCATCCTTTCTAAATAAATCATTGCAACATGCTGATTTGCTGCTCAAGAAACCAGTAACTAACAGAAAAATATTTTTTTCTTGTGCACATCATTTTATTGTGTACATAAACTTTTTTCAGGACTCCTACACAGTACCCCTGACCTCCATCCAGTGCTGGCATGTCCACTGTGAGGAATGCTGGCTTCGCACCCTGGTGAGATGAACATGTATCTTACTTTACTTAAAGAAAGCGTTAGCACAGGCATGTGAATTCAACACGTGAAGCCTTTGTTACTATCAGTTGTTATTGATTTGTCAAATTATCTTTCTCGCAGGGAGCAAAGAAACTGTGTCCACAGTGCAACACTATCACCTCACCTGGGGACCTGAGACGAGTGTATTTGTGAAAAGTTACAGCCGTCCTGTCATCTGCCTGTTTGCATTCTACACAGACAGATCATTTTAACTGAGGAGTACCTTTCTGGGCTGCTGCAAAACTTAGAGGACATTTTGCCCAACAGAGTCATTGCCCGAAGGTTCATGTCGGAATGCAACCCAGTTACTGTACATGAAGACCACTGTGTTCATTTCTTAATGAAATGTTAAAGATTTAAAGCAAAGATCTGCCGTAATAATATTGTAAGGACAGTAAAACGATCACCAAATGTTGTTTCTATGTAAAAAAAAACAAAAAAAAACATTGTTTTATAAAATATTGTTAAGTTATTCTCAAAGAAAATGTTCTAAAGCAATTGGTCAAATAGTTTTGTGAATGTTTACACTGAAGAGTTCTTTTCTAATTTGGATCTAGCAGTGTTAATATTTGAAATCGGAAAGCGGTTAACTTTGAAATCATTCATAAACAGTGTTTTGTGTAGAATGTGCAGAAAAGCAATGAATCTTGTACATTTATTTTCCATGCTTATGTAACTGTAATTTAATAGTGAATGGGATCTTTTAAATATGGTTTAAGATAAATGATAATTTAAGCTGTTACATAGGTGATAGTGTAATCGTTTATATTATGCATTTTTTGTCTCATGATGCCCTTATCCTAAGCATGCGTTAAAAACTCAAAACTCAAAGACTAAATATGATGCAAAAATACAAAGCCATTCTCACAAGGTTTGCAGATCCAAAAAGTGCTACTTTTATCAAACAGTACACATGCATAAACAAAAATAGTTTTTACTATAAGGTTCAGCAATGAATATTCTGAGTGGAAGTAGTCCCCTGTGTATTTCTGACCTTTTTTTTTTTTTTTTGCTCTTCTACTTCAATGTAAGATGCTGTGTAGATGGAATTGTCTGCATTCTTGTAATGAATTAATATTTAACCCCTAGCAGGTGATTGGCAGGTTATTGTATTGATATGTACTGTACAGCAGAGCTGGACCCTCAGCAGGTGGAATTGATTCTTAATGCAGGATATGGACGATGAGGCTGATCTCTGCTTAGCCTTCCCTCCTCTCCACTGCCAAGCAGAATAAAGGTCTGTTGACACTGAGTTACTATAGGTTACGACATTATGACTCAAGGAACTAAGCTCAGAACTAACAGAAGAGGAGCTCAGTTTCCTTTGTGGTATTTTAGCAATAGTTTTGTTACCGTCTAGACACTCTAGTAAAGTTACTACAGGTAACTGAAAGATCGTGAAGCACTTTTGATAGAACTGAAATAGAATGCAACATAAAACCAGCTTTGTTTTATGATGATGCATTTTGTACAGACTCATCTGTTTTTCTTTGACAAAAAAATAAACTAAAGTTGTTGTCTAACAGATGTCATTGTCAGCCTTAAAATGGTTTTCGTTATATACATGAGTCACCACCAAGGCACCAGCATTTGGACATAAATGTGAAGAGGTCGTTTATGCATTTTACAGACATTTTATTCTTTAAATGTATAAATTTCATCCGTTATTGTACTGTATTCCCTGGGAATCAAACCCATGGTGCTGGCATTGCCCACACTTCTATTGTTTGAGATGAGACAGTAGCAGACAAAAAATAACCAGCTCTTTCCTTTCGGTCTATTTATTGCATCTGAAGTATTTTAACACCACCTGGCCAGTTCATTCCTGCCATTCTTAAAGATTCCTTTAATGAATGACCTGATAAAAGGATGTCTAAGGCTGATGTCCTGACATATCTCTAATTAGCAGCAGTATATGGACACTCGTCTGTGTGGATTTAGGTTAGCGCTGGATTAGCCCAGCCTTGTGTCTAATGCAAAAGGAAGTGAACTGCTGCACTACTCTCACAGTGTATTTTACTTTAAAACTCCCAAATGCACTCAAAAAATATATATTTACACGTCCAGCCCCAGAAACCTAACTAATGGAATTACTTTTTGGATGCTTTGTAAGGGAGCAGAAATGCCATGACTCTCCTAATACACAGCCAGTAGTGAGGAGATGTATGTAGAAATATGCCGCTTTTTTAATGTAATTTTATTGCAGACTCTGTGGAGACTTATGAAGTAATGTTCAACTTTATTTGACAAAATTCGTTTTTTAATTTAGCTATGTGAAATTGCAGTTCATTACTCAGAGTGAGCAATAAACTCAGGCCTACACCTTTAAATAACATTTGGCTGACTGAATTGTATGATATTATATGATAACAATAATATAATTTCAATAATTATTGTTTAGCACATTGTATCTTTTTTTTTTTTTTAAGAAAGATCTGAACACAAATATGCTAGTGAATCATAGTTTTAAAATTACAGATTGCTTAAAAATACACAAAATATGATTCAAGGTGTAGTTTGAATTTAATTTAATTTTAGATTTCCATAATAATATATTTAGAATTTACAAAATCATTATAGAATTCGAATTTTGCCTTATTTGGTTTATTTACAATGCATTACAGGCAAGACTGGAACTAGTTGTCACAATTTTTAGTTATATATTTATTTACAGTGTACAGTAGTTATTTTATATACTGCATCCTATTTAGATTTATATAACATTTCTCAGAATGGATGTTGGTCTTGTCTACAAAATGCATTTTCACCATTATTTCTCAGGAAAAACAAATGATTATGGCTTTTCTAAGTTTAGTATGATTAGTAGCCTCTTATCTCTGTCATAACAAAAAATACACTAGACCTGCTATTTGATTGGCTGAGAGAGAGTAAACGGAGGAGGTGGTAACTGTCACTGGCAGTAAGCTGTGGCAGTAAGTCAGTGAGCTAGAAACACACACTAACATACTTCACCATCTAACCAGCATAGACAAGGTAAGAGCTGTCTTTCCTTTTTTCAGTGTTCAAGATTTAGAGGTCAAAATGTAGCGTTTATTGTTATATAAATTATTTTAATAACAAATGGTTTTATTACACAGTAATCAGTCTGAAAGGATACTGAACACATCAGATTTTTATTAATTTAATTTGTAGATGCATATTCATTTGTGCTTTTAAATAAATTTTTTTATTAAAATATGAATTTTAGTTTTGAAATTTTATGTTGTCTTGAAAAGAAAAGCACACTTTAAATATTTCAATGTTTAATAATTTTATTATTAAATATTAATTTTATTTACATTTTACATTTTATTTATTTAATTTTTATTATTCTTTATCATCATCATAAGACAGAAACACTTGAAGATGCAGTAGCCAAAATATGTCATTATAGGGATATATGATAGAATAAACAAAGAAAAGTGAAAATGAACAAACTGCTGGTAGGCAACTGTATATTTATTCTAGAGCTGTGTCCAGTGTCCAGTTGGTTTGTCTAGTCTCCAGCAGAGTCCCTAAAAAATAGGCCGGATATGATTCCGGACATGATTCCAGACAGACACTGTAGAAAACATTAAGACAGGCTTTAGGTCAGTGGGCCTTTGTCATTAGGCTAAAGGTAATCCTCTTCATTGGCCTAACCTGACTTCATTAAGATATTTTCATGGCACTTTACATGAACATGTAAATCCTTTTCCACCATGCAAATAATGTAAATGCTTTGCTAAATTGCATTATTATGAAAGACAGACTCTCCAAAGTTCATTTATAACACTTCACAACTTTTTTCTTTAATCTGTTTTAAGCCAGCTGGAACATGAACACATTTAACATTTAAAGTTATATGATGACTTCCATGGTTCCATTCTGTGTTATAAACTATGCAAAATAACTAAATTAATAATAAAGGCTTCTTAGCCAGGAAATAGGGTTATATTATTTTGTTTTACTTTGTGTGCCCTGTTCTCAATTACAAGACCCAGTCCACAGACCTCAAAACAGAATCACTAATCACCCGGATCAGTGGATTAGTTCCTGAGCTTCTCTCTTGGAGGGACGCAGGCATGCAATAGGCTCAGTGTCCACCCATGTTAACTTCTCTAGCTTATAGCACTCTCTCTCTCTCTCTCTCTCTCTCTCTCAGCTGAGCACCAAGACAAAAGCATCCTACTTGACCTAATCCGTGCTCAGTATGAAAGGTTTTTGTTTGTTGTGATTGAATAATAAAGGCTTGTATGTACGATTTAAGAAATGACACATCTTTTCTAGCATTTTATGTCAGAGTGCAGTACAATGCTACAGTGTACATTAGAACTCTTAAAACTAAAACTAAATCTCTCTTGAACTATTATGGTTTCATGGTCCTCAGTACAAGTTCATCTGTAATTAATGTGTAATCTATTTTTCATTTTCTTTTACATTTACCTTGTTCGCATTGTGAGGATGAAGCATGTCACGCAACCTACCCGTGTGGGCATCTGTCTACTTGGCTGCTATTGTAGCGACAGATGGATTTCTACCAAAATACTAAGTCTGATTGAACACGTGACTTTTGATGTCAAAATATATGGGTAGCATTTCACCTGGCTTTTAAAAGATGCTATGCCTTTTTAGCTGCATTTAATTACACTACCTTAATTTACATATATATATATATATATATATATATATATATATATATATATATATATATATATATATATATATATATACTTTTATTCAGCAAGTATTCATTGATCAAATCTGACAGTAAAGACGTTTATAATGTATAATTTATTTTAATTAAATACTGTTCTACTGAATGTTCTATTCATCAAGAATCCTGAAAAACATTTTTTAACACAGTTCACAGAAAAATACGAATTTGCACAATGATTTTCAACATTGTTGATCATTTAAAAAGTGCATCAAATCAGCATATTAGAATGATTTCTGAAGAATCATGTGACACTGAAGACTAGAGTAATAGCTGCAAATTTAAAATTGTCATAATATTTCACAATATTGCTGTTCTAACTGTAACATTTGAACAAGAGTAGCCTATACATTTTAAAATATTATTTTATTTTTTTAATTTCCCTTTTATCTACAGACTGTGACTTATTGAATTTTTTTTTTTTTTTTTTTTTTTTTTTTTGCATATACTAGGTTTGAAGATTTAATCACCAAGAACTTAAAACATCTTACATACCTTTTATCTAACAAACCTGTTTTGATTGTCTCACAGAGAAATGTCAGGACCCAGGCCTGTAGTTCTGAGTGGCCCATCAGGAGCCGGAAAAAGCACCCTGTTGAAGAGACTCATGAAAGAATATGAAGGGGTTTTTGGATTCAGTGTCTCGCGTATGTGACATTACAGACAAATTAGACAGATGGTTAGACAAAATACAAGTAAACAAACAACAAGAATGCTGGATACATTTTTTTATACCTTGATATTTCTTTCTGCAGACACCACCAGAAATCCTCGTCCAGGAGAGGAAGATGGGAGAGGTAAAGCAGAATTCCCGACTTAACAACTATGAGAGGCTTGCTTTATCATAGAAACAATGTCAAATATGAGTTCAGAAATAGAATAAATAAAAAAAAGAAATATATACCTGATTGTACTTGCCCAGTGTAGAAAGGGGGGTTTTCCCAACTACATTCCCATCCAATTTGAAAGCCCCTTCAACCTTAGTCCATAACTGTCTTCTTTGTTGCTTCTTACTCCCAAGTGAACTGTTTAATTTCCAAACATATTACCACATTTCACGGGGTAAATTTCTCTTTTTATTCCCCAAAGTGCCTTTGTCATTTTCTCTAGGGCTGAATTGTCTCCCACTGCTTCTGGGGGCTACCTTACTTCCTGTAGCAGACATCCTCTCCTCTGAGACATCTGAAGGTGTAGATTTGGTTTCCATTATTGGTCATAATTAGTTATTATTGATTATTGGCATATGTAATGTGATGAGAAAGTAATGGGGGTTACTTTCATCTTCTAAAATCTAAACCTTTGTAAGTGAATTACAATTCAGGCCAAAATGACAAGATGCGATTGTGGACATCACATCACATGTTCTCTCTGACATGAATGCCAGTGTGCACTTTGGAGTAAAAAGCCTTTGAAAATAGCCCCCTGGGTTCCCTTGGTTTTCTATGTGATGTGAACTGACATCACACTCCTCACAGCATAAAATTCCCAGAGACGATCATTAGCATCACTACAGAACCTTAAAATCATTTAATGAACAAAAATATTTCTAAAATCTGTTTAGGTCACATGGGCAAATTGTTTTTATTTTCTCTGCACAATTTATACAAATTCAATGGATAGGCTGTTTAAAAAGCAAATAACTGAAAGCAGTACAGATTTATTAGAGATATTTAAGGTGGAATTGAGAAAGACTGCATCTAAAAATTATTTTGTGACTATAACCAGCTAATTGTATTAGCTTGCTATTCTTATGATATTTATTTACAGATGTTGTTATGCTAATAGGAGTCTCCATTGCAGTGCTGCCACGGATGATGTCAGTGTTTTGCCCTCCTGTAGTTGTGAATTGTTTGTCTTGTGCCTGCAGAACCATTAGGTCCCGCTTTAGATCCCCTCTGATGCTCTGTTGTGGAGTTAAACCAGCAGAACGGTAGGAATCCAGCACTGGAGCTTTCTCATGGACTTTACATAAAGGACATCTTCGTGAGATTATTTTATGTGCAAATACAGCTGTTTTTGAATTTTTGAAGTTTAGATTTTAGAAGTTTCATTCACACCATTCCCATCCCATCATTTAGTAAGCGCAATCATTTTAACTGGTATCACAGGAACGGATATTCTGAAATAAACATTTGGCGCCCTCTGCTGAGCATAAAGATTTCTGTTTTGATGGGCAGTGAAAAGACTTAAAATGTCACATAGAACTTATTTTATCATTTAGTCATCCTCTTATTTTTTTAATTGTTTTATAAACCTTTCTTTTAATAGTTTACGAGTACATGGTCATTATAATATATAAAATGAACACCCTTTCAGCACATCTGATGAATGTCCCCTTGTTAACAGCCACAATTTGTTTGGATTTACAGTTAATCTTCATTCATTTCTGTCCTCAACCCAGATTACCACTTTGTCACGAGAGAGAAGATGCAAGATGGAATTGACAATGATGAATTCATTGAGAATGCTGAGTTTTCTGGGAACATGTATGGAACCAGGTACATTTTATTTGTAAATCGACATTTGTTATCTGATCCCATTATCCTCTTAATTCAACACAGGTTTGCTGCTAATTCTTTGTCTTCATACCAATGCCCAAAAGTAATTATTTTGAAGTAGCTAAAATTGCCCATTAGCGTATTGTTAATAACAACAAATACATTTTAATGTTATTGCTCATCAAATTTACTATCACTTGCAGCAAAACATCCATAGAAGATGTTCAGGCACAAAACCTCATCTGTATCTTGGATGTTGACATACAAGGAGTGAAAAACATTAAAAAGACTGATTTGAACCCCATTTATATCTCCATCCAGCCACCTTCAATAGAGATCCTGGTAAGCTGACAGAAACATTCTCAGTTTCATTATACAGCATTTTACTGTCAAAATACAGGAAGATGTTTTATTGTCCTACAGGAAAAGCGTCTGAGAGACAGACAAACCGAGACGGAGGACAGTCTACAGAAGCGTCTGGAAGCAGCGAGGATTGACATGGAGCTCAGTAAGTGACACTTCCAGTAAGTCGGTTGTGCTTGAGCAAAACCTTTGTTCGCTTGCACTTTTGCTCCTCTGTAGGTAAGGAACCGGGAGTTTTTGATTTGGTGATCATTAATGATGACCTGGAAGAAGCCTATGAGAAACTCAAAAGTGTTCTTATTGAGGTAAAACTATTTTATATCTGATTCCATATAGTTTTTCCTAATTTCAGAAATAAATAACACTGAGTGGTTGGGTTTTTCAAACAGGAAATTGAGAAGGTGCAAGATGCCAAGAAATAGGAAAGGAAAAACTACACTTTTGACCATTCTGCCCGACAACACAGGACATGAAGCCTTTTTTTCCAGCCTTGTACGGTGCAATCATGGTGTTGGTTCTCATGTCAGAATATAAAAACTCTATTCACTTAAACGGCTGATCAAGACGGGTGCTATGTTCAAAGGAGCGTGCTATAGAGCTTTTCTCTGTGGATGAGAGAAAATCTATGCATGTATGTTAAAATCATCTCACTTCAATTGAAGACTCTTCTCTTAGTCTCTCGAGCATGTTTGCATCTTGAATACTGAAGGGAGAAAACTAATAGATACGAGTTCAGTTGATATTGATAGTTTGTTTATCATCAGCATATTAGTTATAGTAGAGAAATGATTTTTTTTAATATGTATGATATTTGTAGAGAGCTAAGCTATTACAGCAGGCTTGACTCTCAGTAAGTCTTTTACAGGTTTGAATATTCAACTGAATGGTTAGTTTGAGTGGCACCTTCATGTTTCTAAAATTGTAATGAAAATAAAATAATATCACTTTGGGTTAGCTGAAATAAAATAAAATGAACATTAGATACATTAAATCATTTCTCTATTGTCGTTTTTCTAATTCTCTTTTCTCTTTTAATGTCAAAGTGTAAGTTAAGTGAAATTAAGTAAGTTAATAATCTCCTGATTGATTGTGTTATTAATAAATCTAACATTAAAATATGCAAAGATATTAAACAGCACAAATCACATTTTACTCTGACATCAGCGGTTCAAACTGACACCGTGAGCGTCAGTAACCATGGCAACTGCAAACATTGGCGGAAGTGAAGGTGAGAAACATGTCGTGGTTTCTAAATAAAATGTTAGCTGAAAAACAAATATGATATAGATTATAAAAATGCTATTATCAAGATAAGATTTTTCTGTTTTAAGTGTGCATTATAAAACAAATGGTAAACAACCACAATCCGACAAAAGCTGTTTTATTACTGTAAACAAAACGTGTAGGCTACTGGCAAAGTAATTACATTCGCGTCCTTCTACGTATTATTGGATAGTGTGTAATAGCTGACGTTTTTGATGAATTTCTTCAATTATGGTAAGTTTTTATGTTCACACAGTAGAGCTTTTCTAAATGAACCAGAAATAATGTATGACTTTTGCTTATACAGTTGCAAGCACTGTATCTCATAATGTATGACACGTTTTGATAGAGAAAATGTTGTGAATTCGTACATCTGAATCTATTAAATATATCTAGATATATCTTTGTTCTGGATCTGGACAACTGTTACGAAAAGAAAAACAGCATATGCTGGTTTATTTCGAAGCATGGCCGCTGGTTTGAGCTGGTTCTGAGCTAGCTGATACTGAGCAGGAGTTAGTTACTAAGGACCAGCACATGACGAGCTTAAACTAGCCCATGACCAGCTAAGGAGCAGCTCAAACCAGCTGCCATGCTTCAAAACATACCTACCAGCATATGCTGTATTTTTTTCCAACAAGAAAAACGTAATATAATATATTTGTCCATTAGTAACACGTACATTAGCTGATATTGTTCATCATCTCCCACAGTTTGTGAGATGCTTGAGTCATGTCTAGCAGTAAGGAGCAGGCCTCCATCAGTCAGGTGATGTGTTTCCTCCACGAGTGGGATCAGGGCAGTAAGACGGTGCGCAGTCGAATGCTAAGTGACTTTCTGGCCAAGAACACTGGAAAGACGTGTCCTGAACTGGAGCTGGAGTTCGCACAAGTTGCCAGCCTGTTCCTTGCTCGGCTCACTGCCTGGATAAGACTAACGTATCCACACCTAGGGTCATGTTTTCTATCTGTGCTCTAAAAATGAGATACCTTCTGAGTATCTGACTAAAACTTAAGTTGAACTGAGAGACATCAGTCCCTGCCATGTATGCCTCCTTACATTTTTTCTTTCCAGTTATATGTTTGGTACATGTCTAGACCTTCAGCTGAGAGCAGTGGGGGTTTTCCTGTCTGCTAACAGCAGGTAAAAGACAAAATTAATGCTGTGGATATAATTTTTGTATTAAGCATGCAAGATCTTTGTGCAAATAAAACTCCCTAAAAGAAACAGTGTCTATCCTAACATGGTTTCATTTTGTTTGTTTGCATGATCAGTCATCAGTACATGATTGAGTTTCTGGAGGTGGGTGGAGTGCTTACCCTGCTTGAGATTCTAGGACAAGACAAACTCAAGGAAGGGGATAAAACAGAGGCTCTTCACCTGCTCCAGATCATCGCCAACGCAGGCCAAAAATATAAAGAGCTAATCTGTGAAAGCTATGGTACTTACACAGCACAACTGCACAACAAACTACCAGTCAAGAAGTGAAACAGCTCCAGCTCATTTTTCAGTGATGTATTATGGAATTATATTTTGCAACATTTCCATGAAATATTGTGAGGTTAAAACCTTGCATGATGTAATCAGGATCAATTTTGAAGGTTGGAGATTTTGACAAGCAAACTCTGACAACTTTATATACACACATACTCATTCTGTATACTGGCTCATGAACTGATTTCAGCTCTCACATCAGTTCCTCTCTGATTGACAGGTGTGAAGGCCGTAGCTGAATGTTTGGCCAAATCTGAGACAGAGGGGACTCAGGAGAACGCAGCCGCCCTGCTAGAATCTTTGGCACATGGAAACCCCAAATACCAGAATCAGGTGTACAAGGGCCTGATCGCCCTGCTGACCTGCACCTCGCCAAGAGCACAGCAGCTTGTTTTACAGATCCTACGTATAGTTCAGGTACAACGGTGATGCAGGGTGACAAGAGCACCAAAGGAATCTTGAATAGTAAAAAAAAAGTACATGTACTATTGTTTATGCATTGTTTGCTTTAACTTTATTATACATATATAAAAAAAAGATTTTAAATTAATTTATAAGGAAAAAGTATATAGCTGTTTTGCAGCTCACTTTAATTGTCTTGCAATTTGACAGTTTAATTTTTGAAAGTACAAACATTTCAGATAGTTCTGGATAGAATATGAGTTCATGAAAACTGCACTAATAATAATTATTTAAGGACTAGATACGTAATTGTATATATAATTTATACAATTTGTTTTGTCCAGCCCATTGTAAAAACAGCCCATCACAGCATAGTGGAACCCTTATTAAATATTCTGAGGTCCCTACATTTAGAAGTGCAATATGAAGGCAAGTGAACATTTCAAATTTGACATTATTTGTTATTGCTTACCCTACTGTGAATCCCAACTTTGATTTGTACTTTTGTTTTTACTTCCAGCAATAGAACTGATAACAGAGCTTATGCAATCAGAGGTTAGACTGGCTCTGCTCAGGGGTCTGGTGGCTTTTCTCAAACCAACTAAACAGAGAAATCCCAAACACAACATCCTGGAGGGTATGATCTGTTGCTCATTTTCTTTCGATTAAAGCAAGGCATAAATGTTGTGTAACTGCCAAGGTTTTTTTTTTTTTTTTTTTTTGCAACTGAAATAGTGGTTCTCCGATGACTATACTGCTTTGCATTATGATCACGTTGCAGCGTGGAGATGTCCTTAATTCAACCTCCCAAATGTTACCTTTTGGGCTTTGTATTTTAATTTAGAGCAGATGTAGATGAGACATGAAACAAATATGGATTGTGGCTTGAATTTGCATAGTTCTCAGTTATTGATTTGTTTGTCATAAGAGTAATGAAAAGTCCTGTGTTTCATTTGAAATTCAGCTGAAACAATTAGATTGTTTTGTTAGATCCAGAGGTGGCCAAAATGACCGATTCACTCCCTGTGTTTCTCCAGCAAGCAGCTACTGCTAAAACCATCAGGTACTTACATTCAAGACATACTGCATGGAAAAAATTATATAAGGCATGCTGATTAGCATGATTATTATGTACTGTATATTGACATGATGTTACAGGATTCTGGCACAGAAAAGTGAAGAGATATCCAAAGAGCTGCTCTCTCTCAGAGTGATCCACAACTTACTGTTTGCAATGGGGAACCAGGAACATGCTGATTCCCAGAGACAAGCCAGCCTGGCTTTGGAGGTTCATTTAAAACTACCTCCTACCCACACTCACTCATTCTTACATATGCTGATTCTGCATCAGTCAAGTAAATGCAGTACTGGGCAAGCAATAGACCAATGAGAATCTGATATTAATGTGTAATGTCTGTTTAGCATTTTGTGCGCATGTATCCAGTGGTGGAAGAGCATGTACACAGAGCAATGGGCACCAGACTCTTTGAGTCTTTTATGGTGAGGCCTTATTGTGTGGTTTTATATCAAATAAAAATATCAAGTCAATATAAAGTTAGTTAACTTTAAAATGTGTTTCTCTGCATGTTGTTTATAGCACAATGCTGATGTCCCACATTTGAACATGGATGACATTCAAGCTGACATTTTATGCTCAAATAAAGTGAACATTTCATGTGGTGAGTTGACATACAGTATCTAGAGAGAAATTGCTAGGTTGTATGTTTTTTTTTCTTTATTTGAAAGAAACCAGTGCTTAATTACAATGTCCTTTCATTTTCCTTTTATTTTTCTACAGTGCTTGAGGATCTGAATTCAGATTCTTGAACACAGCTTGAAACAGCCTTTTCTTGTTGTTGGTGTTTTTATCCATAAAATAAGGGATTACAAATAAGAGTCTTCTATAGCATATTTCTTTGGTTCAATTAAATATGGGTGCACTAGAAAACTCAAGCATTACATTATAAAATAGTAATATTTTAATGATATTGTAATGACTTTAAAATAGATAAGATAGATTGTCATGTAAGCGTCATAACAAATTATGCTAACTTTAGCTAATAGCTAAATTTAGCTATAACTCTTGAACGTAATAAGAAATTTTCGCCAAACTTGGTACTCATCTGTATGAGCTCATTTTTTGGTGAAATAAAACATAATGGAACTTTTGGCCACTTGGTGGTGCTATAATAACGAAAAACTAAAAATGGCTACAATTACTGTACACTATGTTAGTCCGATTGACATGCAATGTATTTGTCAAAGGTGCCACGAATGTCTAGGAGGACATTTGCATATCTTAAAAAAAACATGCCCAATCAATTTAAAGTACCTATTAGACAGGGTTCCATTCGGAATGAAACTTGGCAGTCCTATTTGTCTCCTGGCCATAGAGGTCTTTGGGAAATTTGAAAGAAATCGGTCAGCAGGTATTAACGAGTTTTGCGCCTATTGCAATCATGGCATTTTATGCATGTGCACAATGTTCATATCATATAAATTTCCTCATTCTGGACAACTTTGCCTCAAGAACCACTGCTGTCAATCAAATCGTTTGTTAATTAGTCAAGATAAAAAAAAAAAAAACACTTTTGCAAACTAGTCCAAGGTTTTTAACTCACCCTTAAAAAAAACCCACTGCAGTGTAGCCGCACTGGGTTGTACATAATAATTAACTCAAATGATATATAGGGGATTTGAATAATTAATCAGGAATATGATTAATATATATCTCATATGACAGTTACACTAAATTTTATTGAAGATGAAAAATAGCTCAATTGCCTATACCAATAACTCATTACAGGGCACTGTAATTTACTCATTAATATGTCAATATTCCATTCTTCATAACAGTTATAGTGATATCTCTTACTGTAAATTACTGCAAATCAAACAGTGGTTTGTCCAGCAAACGGCCGTAAGATTAACTTATAAATTTTCAATAAAGTTATCACTTCTTATAATTCAAGGAAAAATATTCTCTGGCCATGAAAACATTATCCTATCATTATGATAAATTTAGTTTCTCAATTTAAACAGCATGTAGCTAAGATCACACTTCATTGACTCGTAATGTGAGCGGTGTAGAGGCAATCATGAATATATAGGTTTTTAATAATTGAACTAATAATACATCAAACTACAAATCACACAGAGTAAATACGCGTACGACAATACAGACAGTAAACTTTGTACAAAACATAACGGAATCCAAATAAGGGAGAGAGAGAGAGAGCGAGAGAGAGGTGAGAGAGAGAGAGTGAATGAGATCACAGAATGAGCTCAGGTATGAAAATCAAAGACAGTAACCCTTAGAAACCAACACGAATCAAATCATAGACCAACTTTAAAGCAGCATTTAAATCTCCATAGAGAAAGATACTTGCATGGCCCAGCGTGCGTGAGCGTGGTCTTTTTGTGACGCTTTGTGCACTGGTCTTTTGAAACGCTGGAGCAGCGTGGTCCTTTGCCTTCCAGCCCGGGGCTGCTGCGGAATCGCGTGGTATTTGAAAGGTTCAACAAACAATGTTCCAGAATTCCTTGTGTGGAGAGGCGAATAGTTGAATAAACTTAGTAAAGAAAAGAAAACAAAACAACGAAAACGAAAGCTTCCGAAGGGAGAGGGACGGCGATATTAGAGCAAACAAAAAAGCAAGCACTACCTAGAAAGGACTACATAAAGGCATCAGGCTAGCAATAGAAGTCTCTTCAGATGCTTTTTGAAGACCGAATAAGAGGACATTGATCGCAACGATGGGCTTAAATCACTCCAGAGCTTAGGACCTCTAAAAGAAATATTAAATTGATGTCTTTTAGTTTGTGTGTAGGGTAAGACAAAAGTGTTATTGCTATGTCTAGTTTGAAATGAGTGTACATGTGAGATAGGGATAAACAAACTCTGAAAGGAGTCTGGTAGATCTTGTGTCCTATATATAGACTTATGCATAAATAGACATGTTTGATAAATATTTACCTTATCAATAGGGAGAACTTTAAATTTATTGTAAAGGGGTGCCGAGGGTGCATATCTATTTGAATGAGAAATAAATCTAAGATATTTCTTCTGTATGACTATTAATTTCTTCAGATAAGTAGGATAAGTTTCTGCCCAGACAATATTGCAATAATTAATGAATGGAAACAAAAAGCTATAATATAAGGTTAAAAAAGCTGAGAAATGAACTAAAGGACAAACCCTCCTCAATATACCCAACATTTTAGCTGTCCTCTTAGATACGAAGTTGATATGGTTCGACCATTTAAGACCACTATCTATAATGACTCCCAAAAACTTGGTATGCTGAACCAATTCGATTTGAGTGTTATTAATAAAGATTTTAGATAATTCTATAGGGTAATGTTTGTTAGTATTACAAAAAATCATAAAGTTGAATTTTTTTATATTAAGAGTAAGTTTATTCCATTGAAACCATTCCACAATGGAAGATAGTTCCTCATTGACCGTTTTGATTTAAATATTAAAATCTTGGTTAGAAGCTACAAGATTTGAATCATCTGCAAATAGTACTGGGAGGAGTTTGGTACAAATAGTGGCCATATCATTAATATAAATTAAAAATAGAAGAGGCCCCAAAATTGATCCTTGAGGGACCCCAATCATAATTTGTGACTTCATGGAGGTATAGCCTTCCAGGTATACATATTGCTCTCTGTTAGCTAAGTAGCCTCTAAACCATCTCAAGGCAACATCCTCCACTCCATATCTACTAAGTTTAGCAATCAAAATATTGTGATAGACTGTATCGAATGCCTTACTCAGGTCCAGGAAGACTCCAAGAGCAAATTTTTTATTGTCAAGAGCTGAAGAAATATAGTTCACAAGTTGAATGAGGGCATGCTCAGTAGAGTGTCGCTTCCGAAAACCATATTGATGTTTGTATAAAATATTATTGGCATCCAGGTGATTAAATAATCTAGATAAGTCTTTCCAAGATTTTTGATATACATGGGATAATTGATATTGGCCTATAATTACCAAATTCCTTGGAGTCACCGATCTACAAAATTAGTATAACCCTAGCAACTTTAAATCCTGAGGGACAATTCTAGTTTTCAAAGACAGTGAGAGAATATGAGTGAGAGGTTTAATAATATAGTCAACTGTCTCTTTAATAAGAAGACTTTTAATGCCATCATGACCATAAGCTGCATTTTTAAGTGATAAAATAATATTACGAACTTCTTGAACAGTTGGAGGGTCAAAATTATGGAATGAAGGATACTGACCTTTAATTAAAGAACAGGGATGTATATCCGAGCCATTCATATTAGATGTTAGTTCAGAACCAACCGATATAAAAAACTCATTAAAGCCATTAGCAATATCAACAGGGTTGGAGAGAACCCACTTCTTACTGTTCATTACTACAGGGGCAGTAAATGGGGATACGGTTCAGTAGTACGGTTCAGTAAGTGATTAATGAGGTGCCATATTGTCTTAATGTTTTTAGAAGCTTGTGCAAATTGATTTGAATAGTATGCTTTCTTTACTTTTCTTACTAAAGATGTGAAGTGGTTTTTACATTTCTTATAATTTTCAGTATTAATGGAAGGAGGATTAAAAATAGACCTCCTATAAGGTTTTTTTTTTTCTCGGCAATGCTTTTTTAGTTCATCAGATATCCACGGCTTCCCCTTAGAATATTTATTTCTGGATTTTATACTCATCAGCGGAAATGATAAATCTAAGGCCTTATTAAAAGACTTTATTAAGAATAAATTGTATGCACTATTAACGTCTTGTGACACAAGTACCTCATCCCATATGATATTGCCAATGGCAGACTTAAAATTATCAATGTTGTTTCTAGAGAATTTACGATATGTATTTGGCCCATTCTTAGGATAACTAGACATTAATTGGCTGGACTGGATAAACTGAAAGACAGGAAGGTGGTCAGAGATATCACACATCAGGAGGCCTGAAGTGACCTCAAAATTATAAGAATTAAACAAAATAATATCAATCAGAGTAGCAGATGAGGAAGTGATTCTAGATGGTTTTGTAATAAGAGGGAAAAAATTAAAAGAGAAAATATAGCTGCAAGCAGCAATTACGGGGCCAAGCACTCCAACGGCAAATGAAGGAGCTAAGCATCGCATGAAGCATCACACCAAATACATTAATGAGCAATAACGTAAATTTGGAATTATTGTAATTGAAATGGCTAAAAAAAATCATAATACCACCTCTAGTAGCATGATTACTTGGCATATCAAGCTTGACCAATAGGTGGCACTGTTATAAAATCAATTTGGTGTACTCTGTGTGACTTTTCAATGACACACGGTGTCAAAAAAACGGTTTTGTCTATCGACTCAAAATCCATAACTTTGAGTCAGCATAGTCTGAAGATCATTTGATTCGAATTTGGTGAAAATCGGACATACGGTTGATGAGGAGTTCGAAAAAGTATGTTTTCAACATAAATCAAAATGGCGGACCGGAAGTTCAGCAAACACTGGCATATTTGGTATCTATGTTATCGGCATAAGCCAGGGAATATTTTGAGCCCAGTTTCCTTCAAATAGGCTAATGCAATAAAAAGTTATTAGCATTTTAATAAGTGTAATTACTCATGGTTAATGAATGGTTTATTACTCTTGACCAATAGGTGGTGCTGTCACCAAATTTATGTGGCATGGTCAGTGTGAGGTGGTGATGACACATACAAAGTTTGGTGCAAATATGTCAAAGTGTTGCAGAGATACAGCCTCAAATGCATTTTGGCACCCTTCCAGCAAATTCGTTGATGCGCTTAATGAGAACCGTTTCGTATATCGACACAAAATCCATAACTTTTTGCCAGCATGGTCTGAAGATGATTCATGTCAAATTTGGTGAAAATTGGGCTAACGGTCTAGGAGGAGTTCGAAAAAGTAGGTTTTCAACATTAAGGAAAATGGCGGACAGGAAGTATGGCACCTCGCACCTTCGGTGCTTGGCCCCTAATAAGAGAGGGCGGACCTTGTTCGGTCAGCTTTTATGGCTTGAGATGGTTCACACCACTGTTCGCGTGAACAACCAATGAACGCCCGCGATCTGAAGCGGGAAAAAGTTCCTTTGTCTCTGGGGAAACACCCACCCTACTAACTTTGGGGCTTATCAGATTTCAGCAGTGATATTCTAGCAAGTTCGTAATTCAAGATTAATACATTTTACATTAATTTGCTTTAGATAAATGGGTCCGTCAAAGCATGACGATTAAACAGATACCAAAAATAATATATATAAATGATCAAAACATGAAGTTACATTCAAATGCAGAATTACACACATTTAAAAATAAACACACGCTAATAAATTGCAGATAGTCCCAATTTATATGGGAAACATCTCAATGCACCAACAAAACAATACTTAATACGTTTAGAATACATTTGAGTAGATTTTACTATTCTCTTTCTAAGAGTCAGCTTTGATTCCTGTTCTGTTTTCCAGTGGGATCATAAAGTTTTACGACCTGGTCAGGAGTAGAGTTACAACCCATGGTTCTATTTGAGAACATTAAAATTAGGAGACACATTTCCAATTTATAAGTCAGCAACTTTAACCATTTACACAGGATTAACCATTTTTATGCAATACACAAAAATTCTAAATACATATTAATAAAATGACAAAGATAAAGAACTTTAAGAAAGGTTTCTTTTTGTGTGTGTGTGAAATGTGTGTGTGAAATGTGTGGGGTTTTGTGTCCCCTTTGAGGCTCGCACGGGTATCGTAAATAATTTAAATCCAGCCAGGCTGGTGCCAGGCCAGGCATTTAGTGTAAAAAGGTTTCATGTTATATGCCTGAGTTTAACTGATGAATTGATGACCTGCATATGCGTTACAGCAGTTTGAATTTGGACAGCTATAACAGGGTCATTTAAAATTTAGTTGTTTACCTAGTTTACCCAAAAGCCTGTAAATCCTAAATGAAAACTACAGGATATTATGCAAGTTCATACATCATATGATTCCAAACAAGCTTGGAATTTTTTTTGGAAATCGGGCATAAACTGGTACTAAATTACCTTGGCTCCTCCAAGCATTATCATTGCAGTAGGTGGATGTGTTTTTTTTTTCTTAAACAGTCCAAGAGATGTCAAATAAAGTGTGTGCATCTGTAATAACATGTGCCTCACATGGCTCCGGCCTGAATAAAGACCTCCTGTAACGAATCCATATTTTTGTAAGAAAAATATCCATATTTCGAATGTATTAAACATTTCTCTCTTACTTCGTCTGACTGTCGTATGTGGAAGTCATTCCGGCGGATGACATAGGATGTTGGTGTAACGTGATTAGTGATGAACGCAGAAAGAACAAAAAAAAACTGTGATCACGAATTAGGACAAAACGAGAATTTGTAAAGGAAAAAAAAGTTCAATATGTGCCAAGAGGAGACTTTGCTTTGCTAAAGCAAGAAAACCTTGCTTCTGTATACAAACTTGTGAGACTAGCATATCTCAGAGGAGCATGCTGCGCATACAGTATATCCTATGTCATCCGACAGAACAGCTTGCATGTATGACAGTGAGCGGTGGAGAGAAAAAAATGTGTTTATTATGTTTGAAATATAGATTTTTTTTTAATACATCAATTTAATACAGCAGGCCTTTATTCATATATCTTTCTATACAATCATTAATTTTACCTTTATGTTTGGATTTAGAAATTCATTATATCTTCTGTATCTTCTGCTTCATTATTAAAATCTAAAATAAAGTGCATCCCACCAACACCAAACAAATTTTGGATGACTTGTATGCTGGTACCCAGTATCCATTGCGGCATAAAGCATTTTTGTAGTCATCATTTTATAGACTTTGTCATAACTGCAGCTCACTAACCTGAGAGAGAAGCAGAATAATCTTAACAATAAATTTCAGGGTTCAAGAACCCAACCAATGCAAGCACTGCCCAGAGGAAAGTGTTATTGCTCAGATGTTTCCCTTTCATAGCTCAGGAGATAAGATGGTGATCTCAGTTGTTTCATTTAAGTATCAACTTAGTCTCAGTAAAATTGCTTAGAATAAATACAATGGATAAAAATTAAGATTGACAAAATACATGACGTATGAAGTCACCATATTTGTTGGTTGTTGAAACCAATCAGCAAATGTTTTCTCAATACATTTTTTGAGATGAAAAGAACATTCATTAGTTGCATCAAGGTTGTCATATAATGATTTTGCTTGAAATTGATTCAGTGCTAGTAAGTTTGACTGCAGTATGACATCCAGTGGTTTTTGGGACCTGACCATCAATGCTGCAGAATTATTTTTCTGTACCTTCCCCCAGATCTGTGCCTCAATACAATCTTATCTCAGAGTTCTATGAACAATTATTTGGATTGGTTTGTGCCCTGGCATGCACTGTTAACTGTGGGACCTTATATAGACAAGTGTGTGACTTTTCAAAATCATTTCCAATTGACTGCTTTGACCACAGGTGGACTCCAATCTAGTTGTAGAAACATCTCACGGATGATAAGTGGAAACGAGATGCACATGAGCTCAATTTTGAGTGTCATGGCAAAAGCTGTGAATACTTATGTATATAAATGATTGTTTTGTTTTCCATTTTTAATACATTTGCAAAGATTTCAGATTGTAGAATTTTAAGCAAAATTATGCATTTCATAAATTTTGGAATAAGGATTTAACATAAAATGTGGAAAATTTACTTTTCAGTATGCAAAAATTATTAACTTCTGTGTGTCTGACACAGATATCATGAATAAGCATATGAATCTCAACAATAGTGACAAACTCAAACGCTTCATGATGCAATGCATTCTGGGTACATAAACTCATCCATGACTGTTTGTCGCCACTGCTGATGTTTTTATGTGGAGTGTCTTACGTTTGTCTTGCTGGCCAGAAAAAAGATTTTGACGTACATTTTTCCATCATGAAAGCTGATTAACCAAACATTTCTATAAACTATTAACAACATGTCTTTATTGCACACTAATTCAAAAACAGCACATCCATCATTCTCTATTAGCAGTCTTCATTATGAAATACTACTGTAACTGTTGACAGAGAAAAATCTGTCTAACAAAAACACACAGATGAGTCTGGATGAAGCCCAAATCCAGCATGTAGAGGCTGTGTGAATGTTGTGTTGAATGTGTGTAGATGTGTGAGTGTATGTGTGTCAGAGACGCTGTAGAAGGACAGAGTGCCGGCCGGACAGTCCACATACACTCCTACTCTACTAGATGGGAACGGAGCAGGTATATCTGTGCTACTTTTAGCATGTATTGCACAGTAACTGCTATCTGTGCATACAAGAGTCCAAACCTTTTCATTGTATCCAAAAAAACAATCATTATTGTCCCCTTTTCTCTTTATAGATTTATATACAATCGATGTATAAACCACACCGCTCCATTCTACCTCCCAGTAACAGCGTCCAGTAAGACTCTCTCTACTCAGAACATTACAATATTCATCAAACCTATCTGGATGATCTGGATACACCTGCTTCTCTTTCACATGAGTCGCTAAACAATTTCTGTTAGACAAAGCAAGATGATGATGTGCCGTGTTTGAATCCATAGTGAGACAACAGGAGTCTGTAGATGAGACAACAACATGGACATTAATAACACAGTGTAGGCGCTGAGTGAGTCTTCATGTGAAAACGTCAAAAAACAACAACTCCCACTTTAATCCGAGGGTAGGTTGCACCAACTGGATATAAAAAAATCTGCATGTAAGCCTTATGTGGTGTTTAACTACATCAAGATTAGTGATAAAAATGTACACTTGTTGACCAATCAGGGTACAGTAGATGATGCTCCTCCTAGCAAACTCATTGTGCCACCATGATGTTGTCAAAGACTTTCAGTTTATTTTAATCTTCACAGACTATTAGTTTTGTTTTCATGGACTTCTGATTGGTTATCTTCAGTCACATATTTGTTTAGTTTTCCTGCCACTATTTATTTTGTCATGGTATCTGTCTGTCTACTCAGCTCAGGTGTTAATCATTATTTAATTATTTAGTTTTTTATTTTAGTTCCTGTCTGCACACTCTTCAGTTGTTCTGAATTTGCTTGTGTGCTATCACATGGTTACACTATTTGAAGTATACTGGACTTCTTTAATGAACCCTGTTTGATTTTTATTCATCATCTTTTCTTCATCTCCACTACATGTGACAGATGCCAGTGTGTTACTATGGTAAATTTACATTTACTTCATCCGATGCTACATGAAATATGGTGAGAATAGTAAAAATAATTGCTTGCAGGATGAAATGAGAAATTATAGAAAATCTGCAGTGATAATTTGTTGATTTATTAGTTCAAACAACTCTGCACTGCTGAAACCAAAGATTTTAGGAAAATGTTTTAAAACATTGGCGCAGTCTCTCATGACTCTTTCACGTCATTGTGAGACATGTCATTGTCTCAATGTTTTAATGGATTTTATTTTATCTATAGGAAACTCAATATGCCTAGATGGTACAACAGTTAAAAATTTTAAGCAGGGCATTTTGTTCAGAACAGTTTTACATCCAGGGCCCGTATTCATTAAGATTCTAAGAATCCTCTCAGAAAACTTAATTTAGCTTAAAAACTTTTACGTAGGAGTCTTAGCTTAAGAGCGATTCGTGACCGATCTGAGAGCAGCTCTGAGTAAGGAAAAGACAAAAACTTTCATCTTAGTGAGGAGGCGGGTTGACCCCGTTGCTATGTATGACACAATCTTTTGAAGACTGTGATTGGTTGGTTGTACAAGAAGAAAAAAAAGAGTGATTTTAAGTATAGGGTCTATTCTTATTCTCACTTTGAATTTACATGCATCATTTTTCCTATTTGACCGTTCTCTCTCTCTCTCTCTCTCTCTCTCTCTCTTACACACACACACACACATTATTTGTGTGTATATAAATCCTTTTTTTATTTACCATGCTTTTAATTTCCTATAAGGTATTTGATTGGCTTAGAATGATAAAAAAATGTCCACTCTTTCCAGTTACAGTGATGCTGTCCTATTTAAGTGGTGGTTTGAATGTTGGTTTTAATGTATCCAACATGGAATCAAAACCAAGAAGGACGAGAAAGCCAAACTGGACAGAGGAACAGTTTTTACTATTAGCCCAGTTAGTGGATGAACACAAGGCCATTCTTAAAGGAGAATTCGGGCTGGGTGTCACAGCAAGGGACAAGAAGCAGACATGGGAGCATATAGCACAAACTATTAACGGTTCATTCCCCCTGCTTGTGCGCACCTATAAGCCTGCTATATTCATAAATGCAGTTTTTTAAGCCTGCAAGGTGGGAATGTCCAGTGGAAACTAAATGAACTGCGACACAATAAGATGTTCTGAAAGTGCTGTAATTGTTTGTGTGATCACTCTTCTTACAGAAGGTTGTGACAGACCCAAATCATCACTATTGCATTGTTGCATTTTCCCAGTTGCCAAATATCATAATGTAGTGATTACTTTAATTTCTGGCGCTATGGCATTTCTGCGCTGTCAGAGATGTTAGCACGTCTCTAATAAGATCAGTCACAAACAGTGTTAATTTCGTTGACTAAATATTTTCATTATTTTCGTCACAAATATATTTTTGCGGAAGAAAACGAAACGAAAACTAAAAAAGAAGGCACTGATGGAGACTAAAACTATGACTAAATTGATTGACATTATCGTCAACGAATAAAGGACGAGACGAAAATAGACTGTGACGAAAATCAAATCAGCAGACGGGAGAGATGCGAGGAATGAGCAAAAGAACCGGCAAAATGGAACAGGCGAGACTGCATGAGAGAAGAGAACCAATCCGAGCCTGACTTATTGAGACGTGAAGCGAAGGTTTTCAGTTTTTAAATGAGCTCCCGGGGAGACGACATTCGAAAAGGTGATGTCTAAAAGAGCGACAAAATGTCCACAGCTCACTTCACGTTTGACGACGAACAAAACAAAACAAAGTGTAAAGCACGCGGAGCGCTCATTCGTGGCAAGAACAACCAATTTGAAAAGACATTTACAGACAAGCCACCCGGACATTTTCTCAAATGTAATTTCACAACGATGTTCTTTTGTTTATTGAGCTAAGCAAAATTGGAAGACTGCAGTGCGTGGATGTTGTAGCATTAAATATTACGAACTGAAAAGTACTTTAAATTAGCCCCTATCAAGTTAGATGAGAGCACAATACTAATACGTAATATTATGATACATACATTTGATTAATACTAATGTTTAGTATATTTTATAATGTTCTACTTGTTGACAACATCACAAATATTTCTATATTAGTCATGTGAAACGTGAATGTTCACATCCTATCATTATACATACTAATCTAGCAATATTGTAGTATTTAAAACATACAATATTGCTAGACAAATGAATACCTTATAAAATCTTGTTACTTTTTTTATCCACCCAACTTATTAAATATTTACTTTAAATGTATGCACTTATTGTTCAGCTCAGCTGTAAGCTTTAAGGTCCTGGACCTAACTTTATTTTTCTTTTATTGATGGTCAATTGGCAGCTAGTTATTGTTTACATTATCATGATAGTGTTTGTTGCTGCATAAAAGCTTTTGAATCGAAATATAGACACAGTTGTGTTGAAATAAAGTTGAATTTGTGTTTTATATATTTTGGTTAAGTTTGTTTCCTATACCAGCTGTAAAAAATTGTCTAGTAAATCTGTTACTGATTTTAGTCTTATTTTAGTCGACTAAAATACCAAGCAATTTTAGTCGACTAAAATAAGACTAAAATTAAAACAAATCAGATGACTAAAACTTGACTAAAACTAAAAAGAATTATAGTCAAAAGACTAAGACTAAAACTAAATTAAAATTTCGTGTCAAAATTAACACTGGTCACAAACATGATCCCTGCACGATCTAATCTATAGCGTCTTATTAACTCACTGTCATACATTGTCTGCAACACATTTCTTCTGCCTCTTCGTCTTTCTGCCATTTTCTCCTCTGCTAAAGAAACTCTTAAGTCCTCGTCTGTGCTCCTAACAAGTTTGACCTTAAGACCTCTTTTAAGGGTTAAGATGCTTTCTGAATTACTTTTTTCTTTAATTTTAAGAGTAAACGGCCACATTTCTAAGAATTTTCTTAGAATTTTGTCACTAGGAGCTACTTTTTGCATTAAGATTCTTTATGAATACGGGCCCAGGTGTATATCCAGCTAGCGCAACCTGCCCCAGATGACTGTCATTTGATTCCTCATAGACTGACCTTTTTATATCCTTTCTGTTTTAATTACAGGTAAATACATCTAATTATAATACATCTTATGTGCTGATGTGTTAATTTAAACTTACATTTTTTCAGTCCTAGTGTTAGTCTGCTCTCTCCGCCGCAATCCAAACTATAGACACAAAAATGGTCATACACAGACATGAATAGATATAGATAAGACAATGAAATGATGCTGTATGCATGTTTACAGACTACATTGTACATACCGGAGTGTCTCCAGTTTGTAGTTTGTATCATGGAGTCTCTGAGAGAGAAGCTGAACTCCTAAATGTTGTGGGTGATTGTAGCTCAGATCCAGCTCTCTAAGGTGTGACGGGTTTGTACTCAGAGCTGAAGCCAAATAATGGCATCCTTCATCGCTCACCATACAACCTGACAACCTACAAAAGAAAAACATAATCTTTACATACAATTCATTGTATATTTTACTTTGATTAATCAGTGTAAAGAGATAAATACCTCAGTATGTGTAGTTGACAGTCTTGACTCTTGAGGGCATCAGAGATCAGCTTCACTCCTGAATCCTGCAGGTCATTGTTACTCAAATCCAGTTCTCTCAGAGGAGAGTTTGATGACTGGAGAGCTGAAGCGATGATTTCACACGACTCAACCGTGAGATTACAGTCTGCAAGTCTGCAAAAAATACTATTTTTTAGACTATTATATATATATTTTTTTATCAGTTAGGTTTTGTTGTATAACATCAAGAAAAGCCAATTACTCTGCCTCATTTTTGCTAAACTTGTATTAGATATAGTGGGCTGGTTAATGTCTTAAAGTCTTCTGAAAATAAAAAAAAACCCAACTGAAACTCAGATGACGACTGTACCTTAGATTGTATGTGCTTATTACATTTATACTAGGGCTGCACGATTCTGGATAAATTGAGAATCACGATTTTTTGATCTCATATAGAGATCACGATTCTCCTACGATTATTATTATTATTACTATTATCATTATCACAAGTATATAAATTAATTATTTTATTTTGCAAGGATTCTTTAAATTGGTCAAGTGTGACAAAGACATATAAAAAATATTTCTATTACACACAATAATTGTTCTTCTGAACTTTCTATCAAAGAAACCTGAAAAGAATCTACTCATCTGTTTTCAACATAATAATAATAATAATAATAATAATAATAATAATAATGTTTTTTATGGCAAATCATCATATTAGAATGATTTCTGAAGATCATGTGACACTGAAGACTGGAGGAATGATGCTGAAAATACAGCTGCACATCACAGAAATAAATTACATTTTAAAATACATTCAAGTGAAAGCAGTTATTTTAAATGGTAAAAATATTTCAAAACTTTACTGTTTTTTTGCTGTAATTTGGATCAAATAAATATAGTTTGATGAGCAGAAGAGACTTTAAAAAAACATTACACATCTTAAGGTTCAAAAACTTTTGACTGGTAGTGTATATATAATATATTTAAAACCGCAGTTTAGATATTAGAATGATGAAAAAGTTGTTTAGATCACGGATTCAAAGACTCACTCATAAACCTACTACACTTGTTTCATTACTAGATGAATCAGCGTTTTTGAACGATTCTCTTGAATGAAAAATTAATTCATTGACAAATAAATTAAGACACTTGTCGCCACCTATTGGTGAAACAATGCAATCAACACAAACTTTATTTAAAGCGCAGTACTTTCAAAAGGGGATTTATTATATTTTGATCGCTGCCATCTGCCATAGAGACATCAATGTTTATATTTAAACTATAAACTTTATCCCAGTATTTCTGTGATAATATAAATGACTGTAAGATAGAAAAAATACCGTGTAGTTGAAAAACTTTGATTGTTGAATATTATTTGCCTTTATATTTTGTATATTTTAAAAAGCAAAGTAACCAGTTAAAATTTCTTTAAAAAAAAGAATAAAAAAATATTGTTCTTCTACAAGGCTCTATAAGCATGTTTCTCTTCCAGCATCTAGCGGTTTGCTCCAGTAATTCCATCACAAAAAGAAATGACTGATTCAATCTAGTGGGAATAACTTGAATGATCTGCATAAAACCCAAACCTGAACCCAGCTGAACACCTTTGGTATGACTTGCAGGCTCTGAGCAAAAAACAAAACAAAACAAAACAAAAACAAGGATGGCCAACTTGGTGCACTGCAGAGTTTAGCTCTGAAACATGCAGGACAGTGGCCCTCCAGGACCAATGTTGCCCATGCCTGACCCAAACCCATCAGAGACTAGTTTACAAGATTACAGTCATTTCAAAACAGAAAAAGGCCTTTCCAAAACTCTTGAAATTAAGATGGAAACAAAAGTCTTTAAAATGATATTTAATTATATATAATTAATATTGGTTTTGTTTGGATTTGAAGAAAAATATAAACATGTTTATTTGAAGGGAGAAATGCATTTAGCAAAATAGTGCATGATTTTATTTTCCACTGCAGGGCTGATAACAGAGCTCTCATCTTAAAAGTGTGATATCCTGAGGGGTGATGTCACTTCTCACATTTTCTAGCACAATTCTTAACAGTTAAAAAAACATGCTGATAATTCAAGGCCAGGAACGGTCTGTAATTCCATTGTAAGTCCATTGTAGAGCATTCTTAAAATGGTTCAACAAGACAATGGAAGTGCTTAAACTGACACTGTCTCAACAAGAGAAAAGCCCTATTCGGACGGGACTAGTTTTACAGGGGGTCGTTAGAGAAATCTATGTTTCGCAGACGTACTTGGTGATTTTAATCCCGTCCGAATCTGCCACGTCTGTGTTTTTCTCACACAACCTCTGTGATAATTCCAGAGCAAATTACCTACTGTTTTTCAGCAAACTCAGTGATCCTCTGAGAAAACTAATCCCGTCCGAATGTGAATGTCTGTGATTGCCGGTGATATTTTATTTCACAACGCGTTTCCTTGTGTGTTTTGGCCAACATGAATTACCGTAGATGCTCTTACCGCACGGATGTTTGATATATTTGCTTAGCGGCAAATAAATAATAAAATAAAATAATAAAATCAAGAGCAAGATCACGCAAACTGTTAATACCGGCTATTGTAATATCAGCATCAGGTAAGATTACTGACGTTCATTTATGTACTCAGTTACATAAATTTTTTATTACATTTAATAAAAAAAAAAAAAAAAGGAAAACAAGTTAAACTTAAGGAACCACACATTAACATTGTTTTGTTATACTAGCCATTTAGTATTTATTGTGTAATAATACTAAGGCAATCATTCTAAATGAATGCAATGCACGCATACGTGATCTCCGTGACGCCCAGATGCACAAATCAGACCCTCCCACCTCTGTAATAAACACGGAGATGTTAGTCCCGTTCTAATTGGTACATGAAAATCACAGACGTCAGGTGGTAAGAATCGAAACTCAAACGTAGTTTAGAAAACTAATCCCGTCCGAATAGTGCTAAAGACTACCTAAAAGTAGAAATTTAATTAAAATATACTCACAGAGCTCTTGTGCAGTTGTTGACAGCTGGTATGAGTCTTCTTCTGCCCTCCTCTGTTGTGTTGTATTTCTTCAGATCAAACTCATCCATCACTTCCTCTGATACCTGAAGCATGTAAGCTATTGCTGAACAGTGAGCAACAGATAGTTTCTTCTCTGATTGTTTGTCCGATCTCACAAACTCCTCAATCTCTCTGTACAGAGTCTGATCATTCACTTCAAGCAGACACAGAAACAGATTAATGGACCTCTCAGCAGAGATATGCTCTGAAGTACTCATGGTTTTGATTTTATCTTTGATGTGTTCTGTGATTTTTTTGATGGTTTCTGAGGTGTCCACCATGTGTGTCAGTAGATCCTGTAAGAGCCTCTGATTGAACTCCAGTGAGATCCCTAGCAGAAATCGCAGGAAAAGATCCAGATGACCAGATTCACTCTCAACAGCTTTATCTACTGCACCTTTGAGAAAGCTATAAACCAAATCAACAAACTGCAATGTGTCACGTTTTTTGCTTGCATCACAGTAGAATGCATAGAATGCAGCGAGGAACTCCTGAAAGCTGAGATGTATGAAACAGTAGATTTTCCTCTGACCAATGACCGATTCCTCCTTAAAGATCTGAGTGCAGATGCCAGAATACAGCGAGGCAATGTCAGTGACCTCTATCCCACACTCTCTCAGATCCTCCTCATAGAACATCACATTCCTCTTCATCAACTGTTTGAAAGCTACTTCAGCCAGTTTCACAATCACCTCTTTATTGAACTGCAGGAGTTGCTCTGGATCTCTCTCTGCATCATACTTCTGATTCTTCATCTTCATCTGAATCAGCAGGAAGTGGATGTACATTTCACTCAGAGTTTGAGGGATTTTTGTTTCCTCATTGTCTTGTTTAAGGATGTTTTCAAGCACAGTGGATGAGATCCAACAGAAAACTGGTATGTGACACATGATGTGGAGGCTTCTTGCTCTTCTAATGTGTGAGATGATTCTGCTGGCTTGATGCTCATCGCTGATTCTCTTCCGGAAATATTCTTCCTTCTGCGCATCATTGAATCCCTGGATTTCTGTCACACGCTGGATGTATTTGGAGGGGATCCGATTGGCTGCTGCTGGTCTGGAGGTGATCCAGATGAAAGCAGAGGGAAGCAGATTACCTTTTATGAGGTTTGACATCAACACAGACACTGATGAATTCTCAGTCACATCACAAACTTTCTCACCGTCATCTGAAAACGTCAGCGCCATTCTGCTTTCATCCAGACCATCAAAGATGAACACAACTTTACAGGCATCATAAATCTTTGAGTTCAGATCTTGAAGTTCAGGATGAAAGTCCAGCAGAAGTTTGTGAAGACTGTAGTGATCAGGTCCGATCAAGTTGAGCTCTCGAAACGGAAGCACAAACATGAAATCTACATCCTTATTGGCCGTTCCCTCGGCCCAATCCAGAATGAACTTTTGCACGGAGACTGTTTTCCCAATTCCAGCGATGCCTTTAGTAAGAACACTCTTGATTTTCTCTCTTTGATATTGTTCTTCAGGTAAGGCTTTAAAGATGTCATTGCAGTAGATTGGAGTGTCTTTTAAGTGTTGTGTTCGGGGCTTTTTCTCCATGTGTAAAACCTCATGTTCTTCATTCACTCCTTCACTCTCTCCCTCTATGATGTACAGCTGTGTGTAAATGCTCTTCAGGAGGGTTTGATTCTCTTGTACTTTTATTCCCTCGAATAAACTCTCATACTTGCTCTTCATGCTGGTTTTGTGTATGTTTTTCACTCTCTGCAGTTCTTCTGTCTCATCTAGCAGGTCTGATTCTGTCTTGTTCTGGGTCTGCCAGTAGAGACAAGTGTGGTTTTGTCTGGAAAGCATCTTCAGACTGCTGAGAAAAGAGCAGCAAAAAACAGTGACTGCCATGTGAGCAATGTTCAGTGTTGGGTTTAGTTACTTTGGAAAGTAGTTAGTTAGGTTACAACGTTACCATCAATTAAAAGTAATCAGTTATGATACAGCGTTACCTATTCATAAAAGTAACGCGTTAGAGTACTCATGCGTTACCAAAAATTAAAAGCCGTTTGCAGCGGCTCACACATGACAGACACAGCCCCCGGCCCCTTTAAATGCACCTAGAAGTCGTGACTCCCGATAATGAATAACGTCAGTCATCCGACTAAATTAACACAGCAGGATAACAATAACAGGAAAGACAGTCAGCAATCGGCTATTCCACATGGCGTTTTATTTATTTATTATCACAGAACATATTATTAATCAAAATTCGCACCTAACGTTACCCAGCCCGGGTAGCCGAGGCTACTGTATATTATGAGCACCACAAGATAACTCCTGATTTTTCTTTAACTTTAAATAATGCAGTTATCAAAGTACAAGTATGCTTACTTGTAAACACAACCTTAAACAGGCTTGCAGATTTAAATCCATTTAGAAATGATGAACAACCAGCCAGCCAACGATCTAACAGAAATTAACAGCTGCCTGTCAGACAAAAATGATAACAAACCGAATTAAATCCTTCACTGCCACACAGGCAAATGACAAATCGCTTAATAGCCAAACTAATTATTATTAAAGTGTCACTCACAGTCACAAGCCTAAATTCGCTTTAACACAGTCCTCTTACATTTACTCTTCAAAGTAGTGATTAAAACGTAGCGTTAAATTTGAGGTAGAATTTTTGGCGGTCGACAGAAGCTTTTCACCAAAGCAGAGTGTGCATTTTACCGTTATGTTCTTTTCTTTTTCGTTGACAAATTGAAAATAATGTGCGTACTTCCATAAACCAAACGCTGTCCTCTCTGCTATCTTGCCGGGAGTTCGAAATAAAAAAAAAACCCACACACACACAGGGTCAGGCGCAGGGCACAGACGTATCACAGCCATTGACTTTACGATTACAGAGCTTCGGCTCCGCTGATACATCCGCAGGTGGCACAGTAGACCTAGGCCTACTGTCTGACAAAAAGCAGGCTGCAGTCGGGATTTTCCTTTCCTTAAAATAACGGATTACTTTTTTAAAAAAATAACGAAGTTACTGATTACTTACGCACGAAACTAACGCGTTAAGTTACACATTTCAGGAAAAAAGTAATTAAGAGTACTCTAACGCGTTACTTTGTAACGCGTTACCCACAACACTGGCAATGTTTGACCACCATCATGGAAATTACACACAAGGATAGCCATTATGGATGGTGCTATAAGGCAATGTTCACAAACAGTGGAAAATTATTTAAAGTTATATTTAGGACTCAGACACACTTTGCTGAGTTCCCAATTTAGTCCCAGATGCAGAATTGTGTATGAACAGTAGTAAAGTGTAGTATAAATTCACTGTGATCGGTTTAATAAATGTCTGGCAAATGCATAAATGACATTCTTTCTATACCTGGGGTCAGAGGTCACCACTTTATCAGTTAGTTCTGGGGGTTGCATTATAGATCTCTCACTCTTCATTGACATGCAGCTGGATTGTGGAGATGCTGATCTTCCTCTTTTCCTGTTGGTAATAGTAGAAATGCAAACAGTGTCTTAGACCTGTATGCTGTACATCTATAAATCTCATCCTAGACTGCTATCATAATAGTTTTTCTTACTGTGCTATTATATACTTTCCCGTTCTAGGGTTGGGAAGGTGTAATAAAGAAAGTGGTGGAGGAATCGAGGGAGCTTTCCCCTTCTACTGACTGACTGACAATACAAATCAGAATAAAATGTATTGAACACAAAGAAGCAAACGGAACTTCAGGAGGGGTCAAGGCCAAAAAAACAACAACTAAATTTTGACCTTGACAGAAAAATAAAATAACTCACACATTTAAGTTAAATGAGTCCTCCCACAAGATGATTAAAGACCTTTCAATACACTTTTGTCAACAACAAGTTAAACACGAACACAAGCAAAGTCAACAGATAAGACTCTTGCTCTAAGACTCCAGCTCTGCCATTTAACTCCAAACATTTCCTCTATTGGACCAATCAGGATAGTGCAGTCATCAGCAGAATCATCAACTAACTGTACTACACCTGTTAGTCCTAAGTGTTGAGAGAGGGAGAGAGAGAAAAGCAAAACAAAAACAGAGCACATGCACAAAAGAGAAGCTCCCACTTATGTCCTGGGATGTAACAGTGCCCTCATAAACACAAAAAACAGGTTTAATAGGATCCGTGTGGCATGAACTTAGCATCATCAAGTGTCAATCACTGTCATGACAGTAAAGTAAGGGCCAACTCTACGAAACAATGAGCACATCCTCTTTTAAAAGCCACTTTTTTGGCATTGATGGGAAACACAATCAAATAAATGTTGTGTCCACACCTTCCAAATCTAAACATCAGCACTTTTTAGTATTTGTTGTGGGCGTTGGGATAGTGTGAAGTAGCATTTACTGTACCTGGGGCCAGAGGTCATGGCTCCATCACTGAGTTCTGGGGGTTGCATTATAGATCTGTTGCTCTTCATTGACAAACAGCTGGGTTCTGGAGATGCTCCTCTGGGTCTTTTCCTGCTGATGATACTGACAAAAGTTTGAGACCTGTCTGCTATACATCTACTAAACTACTGTTCCAAGCACTTCATATTGTTGTACAGCCAGGGCGGTGTTGTGTACATACATTTTGAGGGGCAGAAAAAAAAGAGGACACCCCTTTCACAAATGTATAGAAAAGTTATTTACAAATCCACATCTTAATTATTATTATTATTATTATTCTTACAAATTAATTTAGAATAAGACACTACAGAGCCATTATCAATAAATCAGTATCATTACTGTCATCAGTTCCTTGCTGTACCTGGTGTCAGAGGTCATGGTTCCATCGCTAAATGCAGAAGGAAAGTCTTTGATGGACTGCTTGCTCTTCATTGACACACAGCTGGGTTCTGGACGGGCTCCTGTAGGTAATTCCCTGCTGATGACAAATCTGCATTTTAAGCCTGTCTGCATTTTGTCTGTTATTCTCTTGTTCCAATGTCCAGTGTAAGTATCTGTAGTTTTATGGTACTTTTCCACTGCATAGTACGTCTTGCCTCAGCTCGACATGGCTCTGCTTGTGTTTCCATTTCAGTATACTACTGCTATATGGTAGGTAGGATTATTCACGTCATTTTAGTTGTTCCGCCTCTACTGCTGTGACTCCTGAAATCTTGATCTTGCTGGATCTGCTCCTCTGCTATCAATGAGAGGAATGTCTGTACATCGTCAACAGAACATAAAACCCGTTTTTTGGATGTTTAAAAAAAGGTATGCTTGTTCAAAACAGTTAGATTCGATCCTTCGCTGGCTGTGCTGATTTAAATCTAGCGGTACTGTTGTGTCTTTTGTCGCAAGTTCAGTGATGCAGGTAGTTACAATTCTCTCCAGCCAATCAATGATTAGCAAATTTACACATCACATTCTGTTAATGGTATGGCTCCCTTGGAACCTCAACTGAGGTGTACCAGGTACTGTACACAGTGGAAAACCCCCCAAAAGTGAACTGTACCATGCAGTGGTAAATTGCCATTACTGTCTTGCTCTACCTGGGGTCAACGCTGAATGCAGAAGGAAAGTCTTTGATGGACTGATCGCTCTTCTTAGACACACAGATGGGTTCTGAAGATGCTCCTCTGGGTATTTTACTGCTGATGATATTGACAATAGCACTTAACAGCATTAAAAACCTGTCTGATGTTTGTCTGTTAATCTTTGTTCCAAAGATTAGTGTAAGTGTTAGTAGTATAAGTTTCTTGCCGTACCTGTGGTCATTGCTGAATCCAGAAGGTAATACTCTGATGGACTGCTCGCTCTTCATTGACACACAGCTGGGTTCTGGAGATGCTCCTCTGGGTATTTTCCTGCTGATGATATTGACAAAAGCATTTAACTCCATTTTAAACATGTCTGTTTTCTCTTGCTCCAAAGATCAGTGTAGGTTTCGGTAGTTTTACTGTCTTACTCTACCTGAGGTCATCATCCTCTTTGTTCCCCTCCTGTATCCCCTCACGGTCACTCATTTTGGAGTGTTACGCTCCTCTTTTTTGATTAAGGTTGTTAAAAGTTTTAAAAAGACATACCAACAAACAGACACAAAACAAGAATACAGAGTGTTTATGACTGATTTAGTGTGGAAGAACGTTATCTTTAAATGTACAATAACAGCAATCCCACAGTAAAATCTGCACACACACACACACACACACGTCAAATACCTTCAGCTTGCAGTTAAAAAGATGAAAAAAAAAACAGGTTCTTCTCCTTCTCTTAGAAGATATTCTGTTGATCATGAAGATCTGTCAGACATCTGGAAAAAAAAATATAAAGCTGAACGATTACATTACATGCAACTGTATGTATAGGTCTAGTCAATTAACCCCAGAATCCCCAGACTAGGGGTGCAAAAATATATCATAATATTCAACGATCCAGACTGCAACCATTTTTTCCTCAAATGCAAGTCATTTTTGTAACCATGGTTTTGTGGTAGAAATAGCCGAATGCATTACATCATTCATTTCGGGGATTGTACAAACTTTTGAAAGAAAAATTCAAGCATTTTCTAATGACTTTCAAGCATTTCACACAACAGTTTCAAGCATTTTAAAGCTCTAAAATGCTCCAGTTTGAATGTTATTTTTAATGGGATGACCAAAATATATGTTGTAGTAAGCAAACACTTGTGTAAAATTTAAAAACAATAAATTAAATCACAATTATAACCAGTAGATGACAGCAGAGGAGCACTTATTGGCTTGCTAGTCATTAATTTCTCTTTTCTCTATATCACTGTAGTTGGGAAGTTACATATACTAGATAAATAATTGTGCATTTAATAAGAGTGGAATATGAATTTTTTCTATATAAAATAGTTTTTGCATCTGTTGTTGTTGTTAATATTTATCTATTTATGATTTGACGCCATGTCTGCAGCAGTGGCTACATTCATGGCAATAGGAAACATTTCAATTTCACAATTCAGTTGTATATATCATTTCAAAACAATTATATAAAAATATTATTTGAAAATTATATATATATATATAAATAAACATGTATACAAATATACAAAACATACATATAATAAAAATAATAACAAGAACAAAAGTATTAAGAACAATTATATAGTCTTTCAGCGTAATGCATGACAAAAAAAATTAACAGTTAATTAATAGGAGAATTATATATATATATATATATATATATATATATATATATATATATATATATATATATATATATATACACATATAAATGTCCATTAATATATTTTCTGAATAAAAAAAAAAGTTGACTAGTATTATTTAAAATTGAACATTCAATTAAAATGTTTTATACTCAAAAGATTTTTACACCTTTCAAAGACCAGTTTCTCTTCCCCTTTAAACAGATAAGAATGAGTCTTGTATGACTAATTCAACACCAGATCATACTGAGTTGCAAAATTATAACAATACCTTGATTCAACAGTGGGTTTACCTCATACAGTTTGTTATGTATACATTCATCCCACTCCATTTGCCATTTATTGTTAAGGTACTAAGTCAACAAGGGTTTCAAGTTAGTTGCAGGTATTTTGAATTCTGTCACATTGAACCGGAGTGCTTCTTTTGCTGATTTATCAGCCTGTTCATTGCCAGAAAATCCCATGTGTCCCTATATCCAGCAAAAAATATAATATAAAAATATAAAAAGAATTGTTTCTTTAAAATATCCACATTTTCTACTATACTGATTATTGTAGGATGAAACATTTTAAAAGTCTCAAGTGCAAGATTTAAAATCTGTGCAAAAATGACGATGATGCTCTTTTCTATTTGTCCCAGGGCTAAAAGCAATGTAAAAGCTTCAGCTGTAAAGATTGAACTTTGTCCAGGTATGCACTTGAAAAACATTTTGACCCAATCACTACTGTAACAGACACATGACTGTCCAACTTTGATCCATCTCTATAGCTGTTACTGGTTTAGATTTTGTATGAGTACATTTTGTATGCAAGCTCAGTGCTTTACTGTCAAATGTGTATAAATAATAATAAAAAATTAACATATATTACTAGTAACTCCACTTATTAATTCAAAACAATTGTAATTTTATGGTTTAATGATCTAAAAATAAACCTTGAATGTTGTCCATGTTTAATCAAATAAAAAAATAGTATTAATAAATAAATACTATTAAAAAACAAATGCTATCGACCATTGAAGGGGAATGTAATTTGAGTGTCATCTTAATTTCTTTCTTTTTTTATATCGTGATACAATCGCAATCGGGCAAGCATTATCCTGTATCTGTCTTGAGTAGAGCATGTTACACATAGACATATTAAGTTTATAATGTTACACCCATACCCAAGAACATTTCCTGCGAGTAGTTTTTTGTGAGTGAGATGGCCTCTACTTCAATGCAAGCAGTACAATCATACCCTTATTTACTTACTTGCAACCTTACATCATACATAAATATTCTGCTGTTTTTATTTGTAATGGAGCGCTCGCACCCTCACGTACGAAGCACCGTTTACAGCTGCCTGACACTTAGGATCAGAGCACGGGAGCACAAACCTGCAACAATGCCTTTTTCGTACCTATTTTCCACCTTACCCCATGTTTAATTCCGCTGTTTTAGTCCGTAATGATGTGCACGTTTGGCGTCGTACGGACTGACAGATATGGTTGTAAACGGCTAGAGATGTTGTGAAAAGAGTTTGGTTAATGGCAATAATTGACTTACTCGGAGTACCGTATTGCGGGCTAGCAAAGAGATTAAGCTGCGGACAAAATCTCGCGAAATCTAGGGGTTGGATCCTTTCTTTGAGACTTAGGTCTCTGCAGAGCAAAAGTGGGCGTTTATCACTATGTGGGTGTTTTGAAACTGCTGGGTGTTTCTGAATCATGCAATCTAAATGATCCCCCCTACCCAACCCCACCCCTAAACCTAACGTCACTATTACATCAACTAATCAGGTATCATGGTGTAAAAACACCTAGATCTCGTAACTCCCATTACTTTCCTGCAGAGACCTAAGGCTTGTTTGAGATGAGCAAAATCTGCGCAGAACCGATCACCGGTGATCAGCGCGAAATGCATGCCGGTTAGAAAAGTGTCCGAGTTACGTCCGCCTTCTTCTTCTTCTTCTTTGTTTCGTTTAATGGCGGGTGGCAACCAGCATTATGGTGCATTACCGCCACCTACTAAGTTGGAGTGTGGGCCAGAGTTTTCCTTCCCTTGAGTAAAAAATAAATACATCTAATAATAGTACTAATAAAAATAATAAAATATTTCTTGCCCCTAAATTCTATTTATCAATCCAGTTTCTCTCAAATACCAGAATAACTTCCCTACTTCAATATCAAACACATTTTTTAAACTTAATTCTTCCTGATCAAACTTTCTACCTTCCTCCCTTAATACTTCCCGCTCTCTATAGAATTTTTTACAGTGAAGAATTACATGCTCGACTGACTCCTCTATTTGGCAGTGTTCACACAATCCTGAAGGGTGCTTATTTATTAAGTGCAAAGTTTTATTAAGCCTAGTATGTCCTACCCTTAGCCTTGTCAAAATGTTCTCCTCTTTATTGTTTCTTCTGGCTATCCTTCCTGTACCCACATTTTGCTGTAATATATAGAGATGTCGCCCTGTGTTTCCTGTATGCCAACTGTTCTGCCACTCCTTAATGATGTTTCGTTTAATTATTCCTTTTGCTTCAGACTTACTGAGTGGATCGTACAAGACCTCCTCCTGCATCAGCGCCTGTTTTGCTAATGTATCCACCTCTTCATTTCCTTAAATCCCTCTGTGTGCCGGAATCCACATAAATGTTACCTGAATGTTCATATTTTTAATTCTGTACAATATTTCATAGATCTCATTTACTATATCTTGTCTGCTGTTAGATGTAAATGACTGCAGTGACATTAATGCAGAGCATGAATCAGTACATACAATAACTTTTTTAATTTGTAATTCTTCTACCTTCTCTAATGCTATTACAATTGCCAACATCTCAACTGTATACACTGATAGATGATCTGAAGTCCTTCTCTTACCAGCAACATGTAATGTAGGAATACTAAAACCAAAACCTGCTTTCCCTGTATTAGGATCCTTGGATCCATCTGTATATATTTGAACATATGTTTTATATAGTGTTTGTATTCTATCTTCCACCAGTACTGCTATACTTCCAAATCCTTTTTGTCCCTGCATTTCTTCCAGGAAATATAAATCTACTGACACTGGAGGAAACAACCAGGGTGGTGTCACTGATAATGGCACTGTCGGGATATATCCACCTTGATTTAATGTCAAGGCTCCAGCTATTTCTTCACATCTCCATGCAAAGCATCCCCGTTTAGCTCTTTCACTCTCCCAACATGGGAGAAGTATCTTAGTTGTAGGATGTCGATCCCCAGAATGCCCCTGTAAATTTATCCAGTAGTGCATCATTAACTGCTTACGTCTAATGTGCAACGGCATTTCCCCCATCTCAACTTGAAGAGCAGCCACAGGAGTTGTTTTCATAGCCCCACAGCATAGTCTTAAAGCTTGAGCTTGCACCACATCCAACTTCTTTAATGACGTTTTTGCTGCCGGTCCATAAGCGATGCACCCGTAATCTAATACTGATCTTATCAATGCAATATACACATTTTTACTTGCAGGCCTACTTGCCCCCCATTCTGACCCTGTTAAGCATCTCATCACATTTAGTATCTTTTTACACTTGGTATTTACCCTTCTGATATGTTCATTCCATGTTAACTTGTCATCAAACCACATACCCAAAAACCTAAAAACTTTTACTTGCTCTATTTCTTGCCCATACATCTTTACCTGAGCTTCAACCCCTCTGTTTCTAGTGAAAAATACTGTCTTGGTTTTCCCAATTGCAAACTTAAATCCCCATGCAATTGACCATCTCTCCACCACATTAATTGCCTCTTGTATTTTACCTTTAATATGATTAATGTTCCTTCCCCTTTTCCATAAGGCTCCATCATCAGCAAACAGTGACTGTCCGATATCCCCCTGTACTTGCGAAAAAACATCATTAATCATTATGGAAAAGAGTATAGGGCTAATAACACTGCCCTGAGGAGTACCATTTTCTACCATGTATCTTCTTGAAACAGCTGTCCCAATTCTTACTTGTATACTTCTCTCATCCAAGAATCCCTTAATCCAATTATATGTCCTACCTCCTATTCCTATCATTTTTAATTTTATCATTACTCCCTCCTTCCAAACCATATCGTAGGCTTTTTCTACATCAAAGAACACTGCCATTACAGATTCTTTATTAACTTGAGCTTTCCTTATCTCTGTTTCCAAACACATAACAGGATCCATCGTTTCTCTACCCCTCCTAAATCCACTCTGATGAGGTGATAAAATTCCTCTACTTTCCATATAAAAAGATAATCTATCTGTAATGATCCTTTCCATTATCTTTCTTACATGTGATGTAAGTGCTATTGGTCTATAATTCATTGGGCTTGATAAATCTTTCCCTGGTTTCCTGATAGGAATAATTACTGCTTCTTTCCACCCAGCTGGCAATTTCCCTAAATCCCATACTTTATTATAAAACCCCAGCAACTTTGTAGATGCTAAAACACCTAAATGTTCTATCATTACATAGCAGATATCATCTTTACCCGGAGATGTTAATCCAGATCTTTTTATTGCCCTTCTCATTTCTTCCATTGTAATTGGTGCATACATTATACTGTTACTATCCTCCCTTCTTTCAAGTAAATCTCCATATGCTAATCTTGTCAATGTCCTTCCTCTCTTGCCCTCCTCCGTTAAGTTATCGGAACTATGAATAAGAGTAAATGCCTTCGCTATCATCTCTGCCTTCTCCTGGTCAGACACTGCTGCTTCCTCCCCCATCTTCAATATTGGATACTTCCATTCCCTTCGAATTCCTCGCATACTCTTAATCATGTTACACACATCTCCAACAGGTGTTGCTCTACCAATTTTGTTACAGAAAGTCTGCCAGCTTTGCTTTTTTGCTTTTCGTATAATTTTCCTAACCTTTGCTTGTGTTTCTTTATATTTAATCAAATTATGAAAATTATGTGTTTTTCTTAATAATCTGAGTGCTTTATTCCTTTCTTTCACTATTTTCCCACACTCCTCTGTCCACCAGGGAACTGCCTTTCTTTTCATTTTCCCTTTGCTTTTAGATATCGATTCTTTAGCGACTTGTAGTATTGTTGTTCTAATATTTTTATCAATCTCCTCTATTTCCTCATTAAGATTTATTTTATCCATTTCTATCTCACACATATATTTATATCTTTCCCATTTTGCGCTACTAAATATCCATTTCCCCACTAATTCCCTTTGATCCTTATTTACTTCCAATAAAACACTGCACCATACTGGAAAATGATCACTACCTACCAATGATTCTTCAGATAGATCCCACTCACATATTCCCGCTAAATTCCTAGAAACTAAAGTTAAATCTAATGCTGAGATATTCCCTGTATGTACATCTATTCTAGTCCCTCTCCTATCATTTAAACACACCATGTTTCTCTCTTCTAATAATTCTTCTACAACCACACCATTTACATCTGTTTTTACTCCTCCCCATAATGTACTATGTGCATTAAAGTCACCACATACCACCACCTTATTACCATCCAACCCTACTATTTGTGTTATCTGCCCCAACTCTAATTTCCTACATGGATTATAATAATTTATAATTACACACTCTCCCTCATTTGTCCATATCACTACACTAACATATTCTTGTTCGTTCCCCCCTACACTCACTTCTCTGAATGAAATATCATTTCCAAAAAATGTAGCACATCCTCCCCCTACTCCATCCCCCCTATCATACCTTACAGAGGCATATCCATCTATCCTGAATTCTAAATTTGGTCTCAACCAAGTTTCCTGTACACAAATAATGTCTGGTTTATTGGGAAGATCATCAATGTACTTTTTAAATTCCTGTCCGTTGGCCATCAAGCTCCTAGCATTCCATTGTAGCAAGAGGACCATTATTAATACTATCCAGTCCCTACTTGCTCCTGGCTTGCTTGACTGTTTAGCTCATTCCTCACCTCCTCCCATGTCAACTCCCTGATGTCTAGGTGATGAACTGCTGCTTTTACAATTATTTGTATTCTCTCCGTTTTAGATTTAACCTCCATAGTTGCATTTATCACCCCTGCTATGAAAGTGACTAACTTCTTTAGATCAACTGTTACTATCTCTTCCTTATCTTGGTCTGGTACTTTTGTATTTTGTCTTTCCTCTCTGTTTCTTTCATCACTCTTACTAACCATTTTCACAGCTTCTGCATATGAGATCTTATTTTGAATTTTAGCTTGTTGTACTTCCATTTCCCTTTTCATCACCTCACATCCACCGTAAGCCACACTATGACTACCCCCACAATTACAACACTTTGGTTGCTCGTGATTACAATGACCATACTCATGATCATCTCCACATCTTGCACACCTTCTTCTGCCTTTACATGTTATCGCTGTATGTCCAAACCTTTGACAGTTATAACACCTCATTGGCTTTGGAACATACTCTCTTACACTATAACTCAAAAAACTATAACTCACTATAACTTTGGGAGCACTTCCTCCTCAAACTCCAGAATCACAAGCTCACTTTCCTTCCTCACTCCCTCCCGAGTTATCTGCATCCTTCGGACACCTTTTAGATATCGTATCGACGAGGACACGAAAGGTTCAGTAGACTTTTTGCTTTAAATGAATGGTTGTTGTCATGGTGTAAAGAACAGAAACTGCTATTTGTTAATAACTGGAATCTTTTCTGGGAGCGTCCTAGACTGTTTCGCGCTGATGGATTACACCCCAGTCGAGTCGGCGCGGAGCTTCTCTCTGACAACATCTCCAGGACACTTCGCTCCATGTGACTAGTAAGTCAATTCTCAAATAACCATTATGATGAGTTTTGTTCCACCCGCTTAAATGATAAAAGTACTTGTGCTGTAAAACCTATTAAGACTGTGTCTGTTCCCAGAATAGTGAGGTCAAAATATAAATATAAATATAATGTAGGATCTAGAAAAAATCTTATCGTAATTAAACCAGAAAAATGTAAAGTAAATGAACAAAAACAATTTTTAAAGTTTGGGCTCATAAATATTAGATCACTCACACCAAAAGCAGTTATTGTAAATGAAATGATCACAGATAATAGTTTTGATTTACTCTGCTTGACTGAAACCTGGCTAAAACCAAATGATTATTTTGGTCTAAATGAGTCTACTCCACCAAACTACTGTTATAAGCATGAGCCCCGTCAGACTGGTCGTGGCGGGGGTGTTGCAACAATATATAGTGATATTCTCAATGTTACCCAGAAAACAGGATACAGGTTTAACTCTTTTGAAATACTAATGCTAAATGTTACTCTGTCAGACATGCAAAATAAATCTAATGTATCTCTTGCTCTGGCTACTGTGTATAGACCACCAGGGCCGTATACAGAATTCCTAAAAGAATTTGCAGATTTCCTCTCAGACCTTCTAGTTACAGTTGATAAGGCGCTAATCATGGGAGATTTTAATATTCACGTTGATAATACAAATGATACATTAGGACTTGCGTTTACTGACCTAATAAACTCCTTTGGAGTCAAGCAAAATGTCACCGGGCCCACTCATCGTTTTAATCATACACTAGATTTAATTATATCGCATGGAATCGATCTTACTGCTATAGATATTGTACCTCAAAGTGATGATATTACAGACCATTTCCTCGTATCGTGCATGCTGCGTATAACTGATATTAACTATATGTCGCAGCGATACCGTCTGGGCAGAACTATTGTTCCAGCCACCAAAGACAGATTCGCAAATAACCTGCCTGATCTATCTCAACTGCTATTTGTACCCAAAAATACACATGAATTAGACAAAATTACTGACAACATGGGCACTATTTTCTCTAATACATTAGAAGCTGTTGCCCCAATCAAATTGAAAAAAGTTAGAGAAAAACGTACTGTACCATGGTATAACAGTAATACTCACTCTCTCAAGAAAGTAACTCGTAGTCTTGAATGCAAATGGAGAAAAACTAACTTAGAAGTTTTTAGAATTGCATGGAAAAACAGTATGTCCAGCTATAGACAGGCTCTAAAAACTGCTAGGGCAGAGCATATACACAAACTCATTGAAAATAACCAAAACAATCCTAGGTTTTTATTTAGCACAGTGGCTAAGTTAACAAATTACCAGATGCCACCTGATTCAAATATTCCACCAACGTTAAATAGTAATGACTTTATGAATTTCTTCACTGATAAAATAGATAACATTAGAAATACAATAGCGAATGTAGATTCTACAGCATCTAACACTTCAGTTTCATCCATCGCACCCAAACATAAACTGCAGTGCTTTACAACCATAGGACAGGAGGAGCTAAATAAACTTATCACTGTATCTAAACCAACAACATGTTTATTAGATCCTGTACCCACTAAATTACTGAAAGAGCTGTTACCTGTAGCCGAAGAACCGCTTCTCAATATCATTAACTCGTCGTTATCTTTAGGACACGTCCCAAAACCATTCAAGCTGGCGGTTATCAAGCCTCTTATTAAGAAACCAAAACTAGATCCTAGTGTACTGGCAAATTATAGGCCTATTTCAAATCTTCCATTTATGTCTAAAATTTTAGAAAAAGTTGTGTCTGCTCAATTGAGCACCTTCCTGCATAAAAATGATCTGTATGAAGAATTTCAGTCAGGTTTTAGGCCCCACCATAGCACAGAAACTGCACTTGTTAAAATTACAAATGACCTGCTCCTTGCGTCAGACCAAGGCTGCATCTCATTTCTAGTCTTACTTGATCTTAGTGCTGCGTTCGACACCATAGATCATGACATACTCATAGATCGATTACAAAACTATACAGGTATTCAAGGGCAGGCTCTAAGATGGTTTAGATCCTACCTGTCCGATCGCTACCATTTTGTTTACTTAAATGGGGAGTCATCTCATTTATCATCAGTAAAATATGGAGTGCCACAAGGATCCGTCCTAGGTCCCCTTCTATTTTCAATATACATGTTGCCCCTTGGTAATATTATTAGAAAATACGGAATTAGCTTCCACTGTTATGCTGATGATACTCAGCTATATATATCAACGAGACCAGATGAAACTTCCCAATTATCTAAGCTAACAGATTGTGTTAAAAATGTAAAAGATTGGATGACAAAGAATTTTCTCCAATTAAATTCGGATAAGACGGAGATATTAATTATTGGACCAAAAAACACTACACAGAATCTTGTAGATTACAATCTGCAACTAGACGGATGTACTGTAACTTCCTCTACAGTCAGAAATCTGGGTGTTATATTAGACAGCAATTTGTCTTTTGAAAATCATATTTCCAATGTTACAAAAATTGCATTCTTCCATCTTAGAAACATTGCCAAGCTACGAAACATGTTATCTGTTTCTGATGCAGAAAAGCTAGTTCATGCATTCATGACCTCTAGACTGGACTATTGTAATGCACTTCTAGGTGGTTGTCCTGCTTCTTCAATAAACAAGCTACAGGTCGTCCAAAATGCAGCAGCGAGAGTCCTTACGAGGTCAAGAAAATATGATCATATTACCCCAATTTTACAGTCTCTGCACTGGCTACCTATTAAGTTCCGCATCAGTTACAAATTATCATTACTTACCTATAAGGCCCTAAATGGTTTAGCTCCAGCGTACCTAACTAGCCTTCTACCACGTTACAACCCATCACGCACCCTAAGGTCACAAAACGCTGGACTTTTGGTAGTTCCTAGGATAGCAAAGTCCACTAAAGGAGGTAGAGCCTTCTCACATTTGGCTCCCAAACTCTGGAATAGCCTTCCTGATAATGTTCGGGGTTCAGACACACTCTCTCTGTTTAAATCTAGATTAAAAACACATCTCTTTCGCCAAGCATTCGAATAATGTATCTTTTTAATTGTGAGTGTAGTTGCATCTGATCAAAGGTGCATTTTTATTCATTAGCTTGGGTTAAACTAATTTTACTTTGTTGGATCAGCAGCTATGCTAATGATGTCTGTATTTTGTTTCTATGTTTTGCCACGGGATTCACATCCCGTGGTAACTAGGATTTACACAAGCTCCAGTCTGGATCCAGAACACCTGAGAAGAGATGATGCTGACCCTCAGAGGACCTCAGATGATGCTAACCCTGAATGAACAAACAGAACTAACAATTATTCCTAAATGTGTGACTTAATCATATAATAACTTAATTAATAATATTGATAGTTCATCGTCTAGCTGACTACGTCTTGTATTATTATTATTTTTTAGTTTTTCTAAAATCCTGTCAAATGTGCACAAACTACTAGCTACTACTAAATATTGTAGAAACATAATTTTCTGTAAAGTTGCTTTGTAACGATTTGTTTTGTAAAAAGCGCTATACAAATAAACTTGAATTGAATTGAATTGAATATCCTCCTTTAAGATTTGCTTTGATTTCCTCCATTGTAACCCCGACTGGTACCCCCCATATCACTCCCTTACTCCACATGTTTCCTTTTTCAATTTGACTTGTACTTATTACTTTAAACCTCCCAATTTCTTTAATCCTTCCAGCCCGCTCTCTCTGTTCTTCATTTTTACAACCGATCATTAGATTACCATCTCTCAAAACCTTGGCTACTATAATATCCCCGATCTGGTTTCTCAATACAGTTGTTAATTTCACCGGACTTATTGACGAAATTCCCCTCTCCTCACCAAATCTCAATATGATTTTAAACTCTAGTCCTTCCATACCATTATCGTTTATTACTTTCCCATAATCCTCATTACTCCTTGCCCTCTTTGTACTGATCCCAGCAAAAGTATTTCCTCTTTTGTCCCTCTTTTTTTACCTTCTTGACTTATATCCATACCCCCCTCACTATCACCCATATCAGTCCACTCTGACCCATTCTCAACATAGTTGTGCCTACCCGCTGCCTTCTCCCTCTTCTCCATTTTTAGTTGACCTCTTTCCAAACTCCCACTTCCATACGCTCCTTCCTCCCAGGATCATCCCCAACCAGCGTTTCCTGTAGCAGGTCGCGCCAAATTTTGACGCTTTGTGTAAACCTACGTCCGCCTTGCTCTGATGTCATGCTGATGTATGCCCAAAATCTCTCGCGAGCGCAAGGCGCACGTGTCGGATTCTGCAGTCGGGTGCAGTTGCTCCCATAGACAGTAGGTTGCTCCCAGGGGGCAAGGAACTCGACCGGAAGTTGAAGTCGGGTGGGGGCTGCCATCTTTTAGCAGAACTTCACTTGCGTTAGCATTCCCATTGACTCCCATTCATTTTGGCGTCACTTTGACAGTGAATAACTTTACATCTGAGGCGTTTAAAGACTCCGTTTGTTCATTATTTATTTCTAAAGATACACGACAATGTATAAAGGGCTCCATTACCTTCTATGTTACATTATGGCCCCGTATAAACAGTTTTTGTAAAAAATAGACTAACGATTGCGTCATAACCACTCGTCTCTCTGTCGCATTACTGTACAGACAGGAGTAGTGATGGCCGATTCGTGAACGAATCGTTCAATTTAACCGGTTCTTCTTAGTGAACCGGTTGAACCAGTTCACCAAATCGAACTGAATTGTTTGAAACGGTTCACGTCTCCAATAAGCATAAATCCACAAATTACTTAAGCTGTTAACTTTTTTAACGTGACTGACACTCCCTCCGAGTCAGAATAAACCAATATCCCGGGGTAATCTATTTACTCAAACAGTACACTGAATGAAATGCTGTGAAGACCGAACTGAAGATGAACACCGAGCCGAGCCAGATAATGAACAAACACGCCCACTGCTGGAGCAGTTCTCGTTCTCGAGTCCAGAACCGGTTGCTTCGGTTTTCGGATCATCAGTACACTCAACCGAGAATCGTTTCTGTCGGACGCGTCCGATTTGAGAACCGATGAGCTGATTCTCGTTCTCAAGTCAAGAACCGGTTGCTTCGGTTTTCGGATCACAGTACACTCAACCGAGAATCGTTTCTGTCGGACGCGTCCGAATTGAGAACCGATGAACTGATGATATTGCGCATGCGTTTGTAAGTATTTTGTTAAACATCGGAAAGTGTGATAAAATAACTATATTTTATTTTGATTTTTTTTTATTATTATTTTTTTTAGATTAATGTTTCCAATCTGTATATTGTATGTATAGGCCAAATGGGTTTTCAGGGAAGTTGGACAATAATTAAGACTCTAAAGACTCTTATGTTTAATAGGAATAAGGGATGATTTATGAGATATCTGTACTGTATTTATAGTTAATGATGACATTCACAAATTGAGTTTGTAGTAAACAGAACATGAACACGAGTAGAGCAGCTGATGACACTGAACTGCAGCACGTGCCGGTTAGAGCGATTCTCGTTCTCGAGTCAAGAACCGGTTGCATCGGTTTTCGGATCATCAGTACACTCAACCGAGAATCGTTTCTGTCGGATGCGTCCGAATTGAGAACCGATGAACTGATGATACTGCGCATGCGCGATTCAGCGTGAAGCCAACTGACTCGCAGCATGTCTGAACCGAAGGGATTCTTTTGGTGATTGATTCTGATTCTGTACTAGTAATGTTATGAGCGCGGGTATTTCGAGGGCTTGGTTGAAGGCAATCTGGCGAAACGTAAGTTCATTTAATAACAAATACATCGCAATGGATTATGTTTAGTAAGTGGATCATGGTTCCTGCGCTGATGACACCTAATTTATTTACTTTATATCTTCAAGACTTAAATCCTCATATGCACATTGTTGCTGTTACTGTATTTAGGTGTTGTTGCAAAACTCAAATGTAAACTTTTCATGATTATGAGGTTTCAACTGACTAAAGTTATGATTACTGACTTTATATATTTGAATGTTTGATAGACGTGACGCCATTACGTCATCACCAATGACGTCATTACGTCGAGCGTGAAAGAACCGTTTTTTTCAACCGGTTTATTGAATCGAACCGGCCGAAAGAACCGGTTCGCGGAAAAGAATCGAACTTCCCATCACTACTCTGCAAGATTAACGATGGCAGTTTGCACGCACAGCCACTTAGAAGATTTACATCTGTTAGACATGTTGCTGACGTCGTCAAGCTTCGTTTGAGTCTGCGCGTCAGAAACGGAAGTGCTAAAAAACTCTAAAAATGGGCTTCACTTGTCTCAATTGAGTTCCAATCAAGGGGCAAGGAACTCGACCGGAAGTTGAAGTCGGGTGGGGGCTGCCATCTTTTAGCAGAACTTCACTTGCGTTAGCATTCCCATTGACTCCCATTCATTTTGGCGTCACTTTGACAGCGAATAACTTTACATCTGAGGCATTTAAAGACTCTGTTTGTCCATTATTTATTTCTAAAGATACACGACAATGTATAAAGGGCTCCATTACCTTCTATGTTACATTATGGCCCCGTATAAACAGTTTTTGTAAAAAATAGGCTAACGATTGCGTCATAACCACTCGGCTCTCTGTCGCATTACCGTACAGACAGGTGGAGAAGCTTGCAGCAAATTAACTTAATATGGCGTACTGGCGTTACATTTTAAAATACTATGCAAAATAATTAATCAGAATACTTACTCCTGCTCACTCACGACAAAGAACTCCCCGCTCAAGCTCGCCGTCTCTGCAAGATTAACGACGGCAGTTTGCACGCACAGCCACTTAGAAGATTTACATCTGGCAGACAGGTTGCTGACGTCGTCAAGCTTCGTTTGAGTCTGCGCGTCAGAAACGGAAGTGCTAAAAAACGCTAAAACTGGGCTTCATTTGTCTCAATTGAGTTCCAATGGGGTCGCTGTGTCCATTTCTTTTACTGTCTATGGTTCCAATGGGGTCGCTGTGTCCATTTCTTTTACTGTCTATGGTTGCTCCCATAGACAGTAAAAGAAATGGACACAGCGACCCCATTGGAACTCAATTGAGACAAATGAAGCCCAGTTTTAGCGTTTTTTAGCACTTCCGTTTCTGAAGCGCAGACTCAAACGAAGCTTGACGACGTCAGCAACCTGTCTGACAGATGTAAATCTTCTAGTAGCTGTGTGTGCAAACTGCCATCGTTAATCTTGCAGAGACGGCGAGCTTGAGCGCGGAGTTCTTTGTCGTGAGTGAGCAGGAGTAAGTATTCTGATTAATTATTTTGTATAGTATTTTAAAATGTAACGCCAGTACGCCATATTAAGTTAATTGCCTGCGAGCTTCTCCACCTGTCTGTACGGTAATGCGACAGAGAGCCGAGTGGTTATGACGCAATCGTTAGCCTATTTTTTACAAAAACTGTTTATACGGGGTCATAATGTAATATAGAAGGTAATGGAGCCCTTTATACATTGTCGTGTATCTTTAGAAATAAATAATGGACAAACAGAGTCTTTAAACGCCTCAGATGTAAAGTTATTCGCTGTCAAAGTGACGCCAAAATGAATGGGAGTCAATGGGAATGCTAACGCAAGTGAAGTTCTGCTAAAAGATGGCAGCCCCCATCCGACTTCAACTTCCGGTCGAGTTCCTTGCCCCTTGGTTGCTCCCCACCGACTGAGCTGACCAAAAGCACGATGGGAAACGACTTGCTGACGACACAGCTTAATGCTCATTGGTTTAAACAACTGTGATGTATTGTTCTCTTTTAAAATGTTTGATTTTAAAACTCTGATATCATGTTTTATGTGTATATGTTATGTGTGAATATTACCAAACTATCTGAAAGTGCAATCTCTTTTTGTTATGCAATTTAATTTTTATAAAAAAAAAAAAAAAAAAAAAAAAAAAAAAAACATTATTTCTGAATTAAAGAACTAAATATTGATAAACACGTCTTTGGTGTGTAATTAAATGCGTGTCTTGTTCATTTTATTTATTTTCATATAAAAGCAACAGAACTTGAATTACATCCAGTTTATTAGCAACACTGTGCACAAGCGTGAATCCCGCGATAGCTATCTTTGATCTCACAGGTGTCAGATCCACTACGAGAAGAGAGATCTGTCCGGCTTGCCTGCGCTTTGTTCACTCCTCCTCTTGCTGCAGCCGCCTACTCTCGCTTACATTTCAGGCGAGGAGCATCTCAAACAAGCCTCTATACTTGCTTTCTTTTACTATCTATGGGTTGGATTAGGAACGAAACAGCAACCATCCGGCGAGATTTTGCGAGATTTCGTCTGTAACCCTTTCTTTTACTGTCTATGTTTTAGACACAACCCGGCCAGATACACAAGATGTGGTAGCCTATGCTTAACGCAGTTTTAAGAAATCAAATACTTATCTGTTAAAAATAATACAAGTGTGATAGATTATAATATAGTAAACGGATATTGGTTGTTTTTTATTTGTATTTCCCTCCTAAACTGTTTTCTCTCCCTGAGGGTAAAACGAATTTATTCTATAGTATTTAGTAAATGTAAAACTTCCTGGATGCAGAACTGTCTGTTCTGTCAGACGTTTCCTGTTGTTTTAGGTCTGATCGAAACTTTATCACATCTTTTGTAGGGGTGTGAAGAATATGTACTTCTGCTTAGCTGGGTCTTTCTCCTGCAGAAGTGCTCTGATCGAAATTCTTGCAAGAATAACATATCAGATCTCAGTGTTAATTTCATGTTGAACACCGTTTTTCCACTACAGAAAGAACATATTTTATTTATCTTTTTAAACTTTTTAACATGAGTCTAAAGCATTAAACTATTAATCAAGTTAGGTATAACCTAAAATTATAAAAGTTACTGTATAACCTTATATGCGCTTATGAGATATTAAAGAATCTTGCTTTATGCTGTATTTCTACTCTAAGATTATGTCTTCATAGTGAGAGTGTAAAGAACCATACAGTACTTATAAAATTTTAGCTAGAGCTAGGCGGCCTTGAAGTTCTGATAAGTGCTCTCTCTCTCCGTGTGTGTGTGTATGTTGTGTGTTTGCTGGGAGCCCTCTTTCTCTGTGTTAGAAGAATGTCTCTGTCAGCTGCCACCATCTTGACCAAAAATAGGTGTCAGGAAGACACTTATCTTGTATGATCCATGATGGCTGACGTCTGCCCAAATCAGATGAAGATATGCTTGAAGCGTATACGTCACTTGATAGCAAAATTCTGGAAGACATAGTGCAGCGCCTAAAATCAACCTGTTAACTTGGCACACTTCCCACATCTTTTTTCAAAAGTGTGCTTAACTGCTTAGAAGCAGATCTTTTAGAAGTGGTGAACGCCTCACTTCTTTCTGGGACATTTCCAAACTCCTGAAAAACTGCAGTTGTTAAGCCCCTCCTGAAAAAGAGCAATCTTGATTACACCATTTTGAGCAATTTTAGATCAATATCTTATCTTCCTTTTATAGGCAAAATTATAGAAAAGGTAGTTTTTAATCAGCTGAACAAATACTTAAACTCAAATGGATACCTGGACAATTTTCAATCTGGTTTTCGACCACATAACAGCACAGAGACAGCACTCATTAAGATAAATTATATTAACTTAAATTGTGACTCTGGCAAAATATCGGTGCAAGTATAGCTTGATCTCAGTGCTGCGTTTGACACTGTCGATCATAACATACTACTAGAGAAACTGGAAAACTGGGTCTGGCTTTCTGGGATGGTACTCAAATGGTTCAGGTCATATTTAGAAGGGAGAGGCTATTATGTGAGTATAGGAGAGCATAAGTCTAAGTGGACGTCCCTGACATGCGGAGTCCCACAAGGGTCAATTCTTGCACCGCTCTTGTTTAGCCTGTATATGCTCCCACTAAGTCAAATAATGAGAAAGAACCAAATTGCCTATCACAGCTATGCTGATGATACCCAGATTTACCTAGCCTTATCTCCAAATGACTACAGCCCCATTGACTCTCTCTGCCAATGCATTGATGAAATGAATAGTTGGATGTGCCAGAACTTTCTTCAGTTAAACAAGGAAAAAACTGAAGTCATTGCATTTGGAAACAAAGATGAAGTGTTCAAGGTGAATGCATACCTTGACTCTAGGGGTGAAACAACTAAAAATCAAGTCAGGAATCTTGGTGTGATTCTAGAGACAGACCTTAGTTTCAGTAGTCATGTCAAAGTAGTAACTAAATCAGCATACTATCATTTAAAAAACATTGCAAGAATTAGATGTTTTGTTTCCAGCCAAGACCTGGAGAAACTTGTTCATGCCTTTATCACCAGCACTAGGACTATTGTAATGGGCACCTCACTGGCCTTCCCAAAAAGAACATTAGACAGCTGCTTCTCATCCAGAACGCTACTGCCAGGATTCTGACTAGAACCAGAAAATCTGAGCATATCACACCAGTCCTCAGGTCCAGAGCAGATGAAAAGAATGTGTAGGACCAGGTACATAACAAATCATAAATCCATTAAAGATTAAGCTATTGCATTTAAGATCAGAGCATTGCAACTGTTGATTTCCTCTTTAAAATATGTTTGTTTTCTGCATTCATTTCTCATATAACGTCATCTGATCCTCATCAAATTGACAACCTTGTTGGAAAAAGTGACTATACCTTGTTGTTAGCTAAGATTTTTTATGTTTTTTGAGTCTCTTGTTGATCTGAGAATTTAACAGAGAATCGATTGAATAAACTCTTCTTTAATAGCAGATTTAAATAATTAGTTCACCCCAAATTGAAAATATTGTCATCATTTGCTCACAAATGAAGATATTTTAATGAAAGTATGTATCCAAGTCATTTTGGCTTACCATTGAATCCCATAGCAGGACATAAAAATACTATGGAAGTCAATAGTGACTAAAAACGGCTAGGTTACAAACTTTCATTAAAATATCTTCATTTGTGTTCAGCACAACAAAGAAATTTACACAGGCTTGTGACAACCAGAGAGTTGCTACAAAAACTTTTATTCCATATTTCATACTGGCAATGTTGGCAACCATAAAAACAGGTATGTTTAAGGGGATCACAGCAACATCACATATGAGTCTGGATAAATCATAAGTCCAGCATACAGTGGTTCAGTGAATGTTGTGTTGAATGTGTGTAAGTGTGTGAGTGTGTGCGTGTCAGAGACACTGTAGAAGGATAAAGTGCCGGCTGGACAGTCCACATACACTCCAACTCTATTAGAGAGAGGTGATGGAGCAGGAATGTCTGTTTTATTACTATTGTGACAGGCAGTGAATCTTTTAGGAGTGATGGTCAGACTCCAGGAATTTTCACTGTAGTCAAACCAGCAGTCCTTGCTCATGCCTTTCCTCCTGATTCCTTTATAAACCACTGAAGTACGAGCTCCTTGTCCATTCCATTCAACCTCCCAGTAACAGCGTCCAATCAGACTCTCTCTACACAAAACATTACAATAGTAATCAAATCGGTCTGGATGATCAGGATACGACTGAGAATCTTTCACACGTGTGACCTTTCTATTCCCCTCAGATAGAACAAGTTGAGGGTATGCTGTGTTTGGATCCAGTGTGAAATCACAGGTGTCTAACAACAAAAAAAGATAATAATAAAAATAAAAATCTCCACTGAGGAATAAGTAACAAGAAACAAAACTAAATAAATAGATTTTTATATTTTTTGACAATGACCCGGTTGACAACAATTGGTAAGTGAGGATATGTCTATGTACAGTATGTCTATGTGATTAAAAACTTACATTTTCGTAGTCCTGGTGTAATCCTGCTCTCTCCTCCATGATCCAAACTACAGTGACACACAAAGTATTTTTTAAATCTCTTGCCCATTAGTGATTTACAGCCATGTTAATGAAGTCCAAAATAGGGAAAAATATCTTATACAGAAATGTAAAAAAAAAAAAAAAAGTGACTTGACCCAAAACATAAAAAAAACCTAATAGTAGTTAATGTAATTAAATTTTTAATACATACAGGTCCTTCTCAAAAAATTTGCATATTGTGATAAAAGTTCATTATTTTCCATAATGTAATGATAAAAATTAAACTTTCATATATTTTAGATTCATTGCACACCAACTGAAATATTTCAGGTCTTTTATTGTTTTAATACTGATGATTTTGGCATACAGCTCATGAAAACCCAAAATTCCTATCTCAAAATATTTGCATATTTCATCCGACCAATAAAAGAAAAGTGTTTTTAATAGAAAAAAAAGTCAACCTTCAAATAATTATGTTCAGTTATGCAACTCAATACTTGGTCGGGAATCCTTTTGCAGAAATGACTGCTTCAATGCGGTGTGGCATGGAGGCAATCAGCCTGTGGCACTGATGAGGTTATATGGAGGCTAATTTTTGCTAATTTTGGGAAGGACCTGTAGTTTCCTAAAAATAAAGTAGGAAGATTTTTACACAGTTTTACTGAATTTGATTAGGGATCCTAATGTTAGAAATCAGATAAAACCCTTAATAAAGTTTTACATACTTGAGTGTCTCCAGTGTGTAGTTTGGATCACTTATATAAGAGATCAGCTGAACTCCTGAGTGTTGTGGATTATTGTAGCTCAGATCCAGCTCTCTCAGGTGTGACGGGTTTGAACTCAGAGCTGTAGCCAAATAACCACATCCTTCATCGCTCACCATACAACCTGACAGCCTAAAGGAAATGAACATTTATATATGGTTCATTCAGTACTTTGATAAGTCAGTATATAGAGACAAGTACCTCAGTATGTGCAGCTGACAGTCGTGACTCATGAGAGCATCAGAGATCAGCTTCACTCCTGAATCCTGCAGGTCATTGTTACTCAAATCCAGTTCTCTCAGAGGAGAGTTGGATGATTGGAGAGCTGAAGCGATGGTTTCACAACACTGACGAGTAAGTTTACTGTCAGCAAGACTATAAAAAAATACATAAAACATAATAGTTCATTTGAATTGCAGAACTTTATCTAATTTCTCAACAGATCTGAACATATATGTATGTGTATAGGTGTATATATATATATTAGGGTTTGCACCGACTAATCAATTAGTCAACTAGTCGACTTCAATGGTCTGCCATGACACTTTAAGCTTGACGTCGACTAGTCGCTGGTCCTATAGAGGGGGCAACAGGATAAATCTATCAAGGACTTCCACATTTACACTCCATTTCCAAACAGTTAAAATAACAAATACATACATACTATGAAAGCACTCCACATGCATGTGTGAATATATTACTGGATGCTCGAAATTGAATGGGAGAACACACATTCTAAACAGCTTATTGTACAGGTAAGCTAATTGTTGTTCTAATCTAATGCACTAATAAAACAGGCATTAATCTGTGAGAAATATAATGACCCAAAGACAAAAGAACTGATAAAAATGAGCTGTTATAGGAGCAATAACCATGTGAGCAGTGCTAAGTCATACGCCATAGCTGTGTACAAGGTGTTTTTTCACAGCTCCAAGCTTATGTTCATTAATGACGTCATCAGCGACTAGTCGATGATATATATATATCGAGTGCAGCATTAGTTCAGTCAGGGCGTGGAGGCATAGGCTGTGACCAGCTGATGCGGTCAGCTGTCAAATCACTCCAATCACTACCACTCTCCTATTAGACACGGGACATACATACATGGCACCACTGCTCGGTAAGTATGCTCAACGACTTGCAACCCTCCCTCCCTCCCTCCCCATTATAAGCGTGAGCATATTACTGTGCACCTTCTGGTTGTCGTCTTCTTTGTTTATTCCTGTGATGCAAAGCTGAATTTTCAGCATCATTACTCCAGCCTTCAGTGTCACATGTAACATCCAGTCTATCACGAGATTACTTAGAAATCATTCTAATATTCAGATTTATTAGGAGTGTTGAAAACAGTTCTGCTGTCTAATATATTTGATGAATAAAAGGTTAAAAAGAACTGCATTCATTCAAAATTTAAAAAAAATTATCTTATAATATATATTCTAATATTTTATTTCCTTTACTATCACTTTTTATCAATTTAACACATCCTTGCTGAATAAAATTTATTTTATTAAAAAAAAAGAAAAAAAATTACTGACCAGTAGTGTATATTGTTATTACAAAATATTTATATTTTAAAAACATAGCTTCTTTTTATTCATCAAAGTATCCTAAAAAAGTATCACATGTTCTGAAAAAATATTAAGCAGCAGAACTGTTTCCAACTTTGATAATGAATCATCATATTAGAATGATTTCTAAAGGATCATGTGATAATGATCCTAAAAATTCAGCTTTGCATCACAGAAATAAATGATAATTTAAAGTATAATAAATTACATTTTATTTTTATTTTAAATGTGTAAATATATATCACAATATGAAATTTTTTTCTTTATTTTTGATCAAATAAATGCAGGCTTGATGAGCAGAAGAAACTTCTTTCAGAAACATAAAAAAATAGTAATGTTTCCAAACTTTTGGTCTGTACTGTGTATATATATATATATATATATATATATATATATATATATATATACATACATACACACACACACACACAATCTCAAACATTTTGTTACAAGTACTCTAACAGTATTAATATTTAGCAACAGGGACTTTTGTCTCTACACTGTGATCCTGATCAGTGTGTGTAAGCACATTTCATATTGTATTGGCATATTAATCTGGCACTAAATGTCTAGTGTATAGATGTGAAAACTGTCCACTTGGAAAAGTTGTCAGGTATTACACATTTCCCTTTTTGTCCCTCCTCTCACTCTACACCAAACTCTTAATCTCTGTATTGCTTTGTGATACAGTCACATTAGTCTAACTCTAGATATTGCTTAAAACTGAATTTTAATAAGCTCTACTCACAGAGCTCTAGTGCAGTTGTTTACAGCTGGTATGAGTCTTCTTCTGCCCTCCTCTGTTGTGTTGTACTTCTTCAGATCAAACTCATCCATCACTTCCTCTGACATCTGAAGCATGTAAGCTATTGCTGAACAGTGAGCAACAGAGAGTTTCTTCTCTGAGCGTTTGTCTGATCTCACAAACTCCTCAATCTCTCTGTACAGAGTCTGATCATTCACTTCATGCAGACACAGGAACAGATTGATGGATCGTTCAGTGGAGAAATCCCGGCCATCTTTGATCTTGTCTTTTAAATAAGTAATAGTTCCTCTGATGCTCTCTTTGGTGTCCACTGTGTGTGGCAGTAGATCCTTTAAGAGTTCCTGATTGGAATCCAATGAGATGCCCAGCAAAAATCGCAGGAAAAGATCCAGATGACCAGTTTCACTCTGAAGAGATTTATCCACTGCACCTTTCAGTACAGTATAATTTACATCAAAAAACTGTGAAGTGCCTAGGCTGTTGTAATAGTAAAACACATAGAATGCAGCGAGGAACTCCTGAAAGCTGAGATGTATGAAACAGTAGATTTTCCTCTGACCAATGACCGATTCCTCCTTAAAGATCTGAGTGCAGATGCCAGAATACAGCGAGGCAATGTCAGTGACCTCTATCCCACACTCTCTCAGATCCTCCTCATAGAACATCACATTCCTCTTCATCAACTGTTTGAAAGCTACTTCAGCCAGTTTCACAATCACCTCTCTATTGAACTGCAGGAGTTGCTCTGGATCTCTCTCTGCATCATACTTCTGATTCTTCATCTTCATCTGAATCAGCAGGAAGTGGATGTACATTTCACTCAGAGTTTGAGGGATTTTTGTTTCCTCATTGTCTTGTTTAAGGATGTTTTCAAGCACAGTGGATGAGATCCAACAGAAAACTGGTATGTGACACATGATGTGGAGGCTTCTTGCTCTTCTAATGTGTGAGATGATTCTGCTGGCTTGATGCTCATCGCTGATTCTCTTCCGGAAATATTCTTCCTTCTGCGCATCATTGAATCCCTGGATTTCTGTCACACGCTGGATGTATTTGGAGGGGATCCGATTGGCTGCTGCTGGTCTGGAGGTGATCCAGATGAAAGCAGAGGGAAGCAGATTACCTTTTATGAGGTTTGACATCAACACAGACACTGATGAATTCTCAGTCACATCACAAACTTTCTCACCGTCATCTGAAAACGTCAGCGCCATTCTGCTTTCATCCAGACCATCAAAGATGAACACAACTTTACAGGCATCATAAATCTTTGAGTTCAGATCTTGAAGTTCAGGATGAAAGTCCAGCAGAAGTTTGTGAAGACTGTAGTGATCAGGTCCGATCAAGTTGAGCTCTCGAAACGGAAGCACAAACATGAAATCTACATCCTTATTGGCCGTTCCCTCGGCCCAATCCAGAATGAACTTTTGCACGGAGACTGTTTTCCCAATTCCAGCGATGCCTTTAGTAAGAACACTCTTGATTTTCTCTCTTTGATATTGTTCTTCAGGTAAGGCTTTAAAGATGTCATTGCAGTAGATTGGAGTGTCTTTTAAGTGTTGTGTTCGGGGCTTTTTCTCCATGTGTAAAACCTCATGTTCTTCATTCACTCCTTCACTCTCTCCCTCTATGATGTACAGCTGTGTGTAAATGCTCTTCAGGAGGGTTTGATTCTCTTGTACTTTTATTCCCTCGAATAAACTCTCATACTTGCTCTTCATGCTGGTTTTGTGTATGTTTTTCACTCTCTGCAGTTCTTCTGTCTCATCTAGCAGGTCTGATTCTGTCTTGTTTTGGGTCTGCCAGTAGAGGCAAGTGTGGATTTGTCTGGAAAGCATCTTCAGACTGCTGAGAAAAGAGCAGCAAAAAACAGTGACTGTCATGTGAGCAATGTTTGACCACCATCATGGAAATTACACACAAGGATAGCCATTATGGATGGTGCTATAAGGCAATGTTCACAAACAGTGGAAAATTATTTAAAGTTATATTTAGGACTCAGACACACTTTGCTGAGTTCCCAATTTAGTCCCAGATGCAGAATTGTGTATGAACAGTAGTACAGTGTAGTATAAATTCACTGTGATAGTTTTAATAAATGTCTGGCAAATGCATAAATGACATTCTTTCTATACCTGGGGTCAGAGGTCACCACTTTATCAGTTAGTTCTGGGGGTTGCATTATAGATCTCTCACTCTTCATTGACATGCAGCTGGATTGTGGAGATGCTGATCTTCCTCTTTTCCTGTTGGTAATAGTAAAAATGCAAACAGTGTCTTAGACCTGTATGCTGTACATCTATAAATCTCATCCTAGACTGCTATCATAATAGTTTTTCTTACTGTGCTATTATATACTTTCCCGTTCTAGGGTTGGGAAGGTGTAATAAAGAAAGTGGTGGAGGAATCGAGGGAGCTTTCCCCTTCTACTGACTGACTGACAATACAAATCAGAATAAAATGTATTGAACACAAAGAAGCAAACGGAACTTCAGGAGGGGTCAAGGCCAAAAAAACAACAACTAAATTTTGACCTTGACAGAAAAATAAAATAACTCACACATTTGAGTTAAATGAGTCCTCCCACAAGATGATTAAAGACCTTTCAATACACTTTTGTCAACAACAAGTTAAACACGAACACAAGCAAAGTCAACAGATAAGACTCTTGCTCTAAGACTCCAGCTCTGCCATTTAACTCCAAACATTTCCTCTATTGGACCAATCAGGATAGTGCAGTCATCAGCAGAATCATCAACTAACTGTACTACACCTGTTAGTCCTAAGTGTTGAGAGAGGGAGAGAGAGAAAAGCAAAACAAAAACAGAGCACATGCACAAAAGAGAAGCTCCCACTTATGTCCTGGGATGTAACAGTGCTCTCATAAACACAAAAAACAGGTTTAGTAGGATCCGTGTGGCATGAACTTAGCATCATCATGTGTCAATCACTGTCATGACAGTAAAGTAAGGGCCAACTCTACGAAACAATGAGCACATCCTCTTTTAAAAGCCATTTGTTGGCATTGATGGGAAACACAATCAAATAAATGTTGTGTCCACACCTTCCAAATCTAAACATCAGCACTTTTTAGTATTTGTTGTGGGCGTTGGGATAGTGTGAAGTAGCATTTACTGTACCTGGGGCCAGAGGTCATGGCTCCATCACTGAGTTCTGGGGGTTGCATTATAGATCTGTTGCTCTTCATTGACAAACAGCTGGGTTCTGGAGATGCTCCTCTGGGTCTTTTCCTGCTGATGATACTGACAAAAGTTTGAGACCTGTCTGCTATACATCTACTAAACTACTGTTCCAAGCACTTCATATTGTTGTACAGCCAGGGCGGTGTTGTGTACATACATTTTGAGGGGCAGAAAAAAAAGAGGACACCCCTTTCACAAATGTATAGAAAAGTTATTTACAAATCCACATCTTAATTATTATTATTATTTTTATTCTTACAAATTAATTTAGAATAAGACACTACAGAGCCATTATCAATAAATCAGTATCATTACTGTCATCAGTTCCTTGCTGTACCTGGTGTCAGAGGTCATGGTTCCATCGCTAAATGCAGAAGGAAAGTCTTTGATGGACTGTTTGCTCTTCATTGACACACAGCTGGGTTCTGGACGGGCTCCTGTAGGTAATTCCCTGCTGATGACAAATCTGCATTTTAAGCCTGTCTGCATTTTGTCTGTTATTCTCTTGTTCCAATGTCCAGTGTAAGTATCTGTAGTTTTATGGTACTTTTCCACTGCATAGTACGTCTTGCCTCAGCTCGACATGGCTCTGCTTGTGTTTCCATTTCAGTATACTACTGCTATATGGTAGGTAGGATTATTCACGTCATTTTAGTTGTTCCGCTTCTACTGCTGTGACTCCTGAAATCTTGATCTTGCTGGATCTGTTCCTCTGCTATCAATGAGAGGAATGTCTGTACTTCCTCAACAAAACATAAAACCCGTTTTTTGGTTGTTTAAAAAAAGGTATGCTTGTTCAAAACAGTTAGATTCGATCCTTCGCTGGCTGTGCTGATTTAAATCTAGCGGTACTGTTGTGTCTTTTGTCGCAAGTTCAGTGATGCAGGTAGTTACAATTCTCTCCAGCCAATCAATGATTAGCAAATTTACACATCACATTCTGTTAATGGTATGGCTCCCTTGGAACCTCAACTGAGGTGTACCAGGTACTGTACACAGTGGAAAACCCCCCAAAAGTGAACTGTACCATGCAGTGGTAAATTGCCATTACTGTCTTGCTCTACCTGGGGTCAACGCTGAATGCAGAAGGAAAGTCTTTGATGGACTGATCGCTCTTCTTAGACACACAGATGGGTTCTGAAGATGCTCCTCTGGGTATTTTACTGCTGATGATATTGACAATAGCACTTAACAGCATTAAAAACCTGTCTGATGTTTGTCTGTTAATCTTTGTTCCAAAGATTAGTGTAAGTGTTAGTAGTATAAGTTTCTTGCCGTACCTGTGGTCATTGCTGAATCCAGAAGGTAATACTCTGATGGACTGCTCGCTCTTCATTGACACACAGCTGGGTTCTGGAGATGCTCCTCTGGGTATTTTCCTGCTGATGATATTGACAAAAGCATTTAACTCCATTTTAAACATGTCTGTTTTCTCTTGCTCCAAAGATCAGTGTAGGTTTCGGTAGTTTTACTGTCTTACTCTACCTGAGGTCATCGTCCTCTTTGTTCCCCTCCTGTATCCCCTCACGGTCACTCATTTTGGAGTGTTACGCTCCTCTTTTTTGTTTAAGGTTGTTAAAAGTTTTAAAAAGACATACCAACAAACAGACACAAAACAAGAATACAGAGTGTTTATGACTGATTTAGTGTGGAAGAACGTTATCTTTAAATGTACAATAACAGCAATCCCACAGTAAAATCTGCACACACACACACACACATCAAATACCTTCAGCTTGCAGTTAAAAAGATGAAAAAAAAACAGGTTCTTCTCCTTCTCTTAGAAGATATTCTGTTGATCATGAAGATCTGTCAGACATCTGGAAAAAAATATAAAGCTGAACGATTACATGCAACTATATGTATAGGTCTAGTCAATTAACCCCAGAATCCCCAGACTAGGGGTGCAAAAATATATCATAATATTCAAGGATCCAGACTGCAACCATTTTTTTCCTCAAATGCAAGTCATTTTTGTAAACATGGTGTTGTGGTAGAAATAGCCGAATGCATTACATCATTCATTTCGGGGATTGTACAACCTTTTGAAAGAAAAATTCAAGCACTTTCTAATGACTTTCAAGCATTTCACACAACAGTTTCAAGCATTTTAAAGCTCTAAAATGCTCCAGTTTGAATGTTAGTTTTAATGGGATGACCAAAATATATGTTGTAGTAAGCAAACACTTGTGTAAAATTTAAAAACAATAAATTAAATCACAATTATAACCAGTAGATGACAGCAGAGGAGCACTTATTGGCTTGTTAGTCATTAATTTCTCTTTTCTCTATATCACTGTAGTTGGGAAGTTACATATACTAGATAAATAATTGTGCATTTAATAAGAGTGGAATATGTATTTTTTCTATGTAAAATAGTTTTTGCATCTGTTGTTGTTGTTAATATTTATCTATTTATGATTTGACGCCATGTCTGCAGCAGTGGCTACATTCATGGCAATAGGAAACATTTCAATTTCACAATTCAGTTGTATATATCATTTCAAAACAATTATATAAAAATATTATTTGAAAATTATATATATATATATAAATAAACATGTATACAAATATACAAAACATACATATAATAAAAATAATAACAAGAACAAAAGTATTAAGAACAATTATATAGTCTTTCAGCGTAATGCATGACAAAAAAAAAATTAATAGTTAATTAATAGGAGAATTTTATATATATACATATATATATATATATATATATATATATATATATATATATATATATATATATATATATATAAATGTCCATTAATATATTTTCTGAATAAAAAAAGTTGACTAGTATTAATTAAAATTGAACATTCAATTAAAATGTTTTATACTCAAAAGATTTTTACACCTTTCAAAGACCAGTTTCTCTTCCGCTTTAAACAGATAAGAATGAGTCTTGTATGACCAATTCAACACCAGATCATATTGATTTGCAAAATTATAACAATACCTTGATTCAACAGTGGGTTTACCTCATACAGTTTGTTATGTATACATTCATCCCACTCCATTTGCCATTTATTGTTAAGGTACTAAGTCAACAAGGGTTTCAAGTTAGTTGCAGGTATTTTGAATTCTGTCACATTGAACCGGAGTGCTTCTTTTGCTGATTTATCAGCCTGTTCATTGCCAGAAAATCCCATGTGTCCCTATATCCAGCAAAAAATATAATATAAAAGAAAAATATAAAAATAATTGTTTCTTTAAAATATCCACATTTTCTACTATACTGATTATTGTAGGATGAAACATTTTAAAAGTCTCAAGTGCAAGATTTAAAATCTGTGCAAAAATGACGATGATGCTCTCTTCTATTTGTCCCAGGGCTAAAAGTGCCACAAGGATCCGTCCTAGGTCCCCTTCTATTTTCAATATACATGTTGCCCCTTGGTAATATTATTAGAAAATACGGAATTAGCTTCCACTGTTATGCTGATGATACTCAGCTATATATCTCAACGAGACCAGATGAAACTTCCCAATTATCTAAGCTAACAGAGTGTGTTAAAAATGTAAAAGATTGGATGACAAATAATTTTCTCCAATTAAATTCGGATAAGACAGAGATACTAATTATTGGACCAAAAAACACTACACAGAATCTTGTAGATTACAATCTGCAACTAGATTACAATCTTACTTCCTCTACAGTCAGAAATCTGGGTGTTATATTAGACAGCAATTTGTCTTTTGAAAATCATATTTCCAATGTTACAAAAACTGCATTCTTCCATCTTAGAAACATTGCCAAGCTACGAAACATGTTATCTGTTTCTGATGCAGAAAAGCTAGTTCATGCATTCATGACCTCTAGACTGGACTATTATAATGCACTTCTAGGTGGTTGTCCTGCTTCGTCAATAAACAAGCTACAGGTAGTCCAAAATGCAGCAGCTAGAGTCCTTACGAGGTCAAGAAAATATGATCATATTACCCCAATTTTACAGTCTCTGCACTGGCTACCTATTAAGTTACGTATCAGTTACAAATTATCATTACTTACCTATAAGGCCCTAAATGGTTTAGCTCCTGCGTACCTAACTAGCCTTCTACCACGTTACAACCCATCACGCACCCTAAGGTCACAAAACGCTGGACTTTTGGTAGTTCCTAGGATAGCAAAGTCCACTAAAGGAGGTAGAGCTTTCTCACATTTGGCTCCCAAACTCTGGAATAGCCTTCCTGATAATGTTCGGGGTTCAGACACACTCTCTCTGTTTAAATCTAGATTAAAAACACATCTCTTTCGCCAAGCATTCGAATAATGTATCTTTTATTTGTGAGTGTAGTTGCATCTGATCAAAGGTGCATTTTTATTCATTAGCTTGGGTTAAACTAATTTTACTTTGTTGGATCAGCAGCTATGCTAATGATGTCTCTATTTTGTTTCTATGTTTCGCCTAACTAGGATTTACACAAGCTCCAGTCTGGATCCAGAACACCTGAGAAGAGATGATGCTGACCCTCAGAGGACCTCAGATGATGCTAACCCTGAATCAACAAACAAAACTAACAATTATTGCTAAATGTGTGACTGAATCATATAATAACTTAATTAATAATATTGATAGTTCATCGTCTAGCTGACTACGTCTTGTATTATTTTTATTTTTTCTAAAATCCTGTCAAATGTGCACAAACTACTAGCTACTGCTAAATATTGTAGAAACATAATTTTCTGTAAAGTTGCTTTGTAACGATTTGTTTTGTAAAAAGCGCTATACAAATAAACTTGAATTGAATTGAATTGAATTAAAAGCAATGTAAAAGCTTCAGCTGTAAAGATTGAACTTTGTCCAGGTATGCACTTGAAAAACATTTTGACTCAATCACTACTGTAACATACACATGACTGTCCAACTTTGATCCATCTCTATAGCTGTTACTGGTTTAGATTTTGTAAGAGTACATTTTGTATGCAAGCTCAGTGCTTTACTGTCAAATGTGTATAAATAATAATAAAAAATTAACATATATTACTAGTAACTCCACTTATTAATTCAAAACAATTGTAATTTTATGGTTTAATGATCTAAAAATAAACCTTGAATGTTGTCCATGTTTAATCAAATAAAAAAATAGTATTAATAAATAAATACTATTAAAAAACAAATGCTATCGAACATTGAAGGGGAATGTAATTTGAGTGTCATCTTAATTTCTTTCTTTTTTTGTATCGTGATACAATCGCAATCGGGCAAGCATTATCCTGTATCTGTCTTGAGTAGAGCATGTTACACATAGACACATTAAGTTTATAATGTTACACCCATACCCAAGAACATTTCCTGCGAGTAGTTTTTTGTGAGTGAGATGGCCTCTACTTCAATGCAAGCAGTACAATCATACCCTTATTTACTTACTTGCAACCTTACATCATACATAAATATTCTGCTGTTTTTATTTGTAATGGAGCGCTCGCACCCTCACGTACGAAGCACCGTTTACAGCTGCCTGACACTTAGGATCAGAGCACGGGAGCACAAACCTGCAACAATGCCTTTTTCGTACCTATTTTCCACCTTACCCCATGTTTAATTCCGCTGTTTTAGTCCGTAATGATGTGCACGTTTGGCGTCGTACGGACTGACAGATATGGTTGTAAACGGCTAGATATGTTGTGAAAAGCGTTTGGTTAATGGCAATAATTGACTTACTCGGAGTACCGTATGACTAGAGGTTTAAGCGGGTTTAAGCAGGCTAGCAAAGAGATTAAGCTGCTGACAAAATCTCGCGAAATCTAGGGGTTGGACTAGGAATGAAACAGCAAACCATCCGGCGAGATTTCGCGAGATTTCTTCTGTAACCCTTTCTTTTACTGTCTATGTTCTAGACAAAACCCCGCCATATACGCAAGATGTGGTAGCCTATGCTTAATGCAGTTTTAAGAAATCAAAAACTTATCTGTTAAAAATAATAAAAGTGTGATAGCTTATAATATAGTAAACAGATATTGTTTAAATTAAAGTTATATGAGCAAACTTTAGAGCATGTGTCTATTAATAGATATTTGGGAGTATGGATGGACTCAAAGCTAATATTTGGAGCACATAATCAAAAGGTAATCGATAAATGTAAGAAATGAGTTAATGTGTTGAGATGTTTGGCAGGACTGGACTGGGGTGCTACAAGACACACACTAAAGAAAGTATAATTTAGTTAGATCATCGATTGATTATGGAAGAATAATTTATGGATCAGCATCAAATATTTTGCTAAAACAAATTATACAATTAAAAGTAAAGCACTAAGGGTTTGCTGTCGAGCTGTTACAACATCTCCTTCAGCATCACTGCAGGTAGAAATGGGAAAGAGGCCCTTGGTCTACGTGAGTTACAGTTAAAACTGGTCTACTGGTCAAATATTAAAGGTCATTTTTTAAACCATCCAGTTAAATATGTTTTGGGAAACTGCTGGGAATATGAACTATCACAGGTTAAAAGCTTTGGATGAATAATAGAAAAGCAAACTCAGCATATAGATATTAATAATGTTAATATTAGTCCTGTAGCATTGCCAGTATCTCCACCTCGGTTTTTCTCAGTGCCTTCTGTGGATCTCCAGATATTTAAAAATATAAAGGATAAACAAAATCAAGTTCCAAAGCGATAGTAGTACAGCAGCATCTTGAGAGTGAATATTTCCGTTTTTTACAAATATACACAGATGGTTCCAAAGACCCAGTAACTGGAAGAACATCTGCAGCTATGTATATCCCTCTTTCTAAGTATAAAGCTGCAAAAAGAATCAGTAATAATATATCTGTATATACTGCAGAGATTGTGGCTATTTTGATAGCGTTACAATGGGTTAAAGAAGTTAAACCATCTGCAGTAGTAATTTGCTCGGATTCATTTTCAGTTCTTACTAGTTTAATAAGTGGGAAATCAGATTCAAGACAAGATTTATTAATAAAAGTTTTACAAAATCTATATAGACTGTGTCAATTAAGTCTTTCAGCAGTATTTTCATGGGTGCCAGCTCATGTTGGTGTGGAGGGTAACGAGGAAGTGGACAAGATAGCCAAACAGGCCCTTAAACACAATGCTATTGATTTAGAAATACCTTTGGGTAAATCATAAATGAAAAGTTTAATTAAAACCGCTATTAAAAATATGTGGCAGGAGAGGTGGGATAAAGGAAATAAAGGTCGACATCTGTATAAAATACAAAAACAAGTTGGTTTAGTTAGAATTAGTTATGGCAACAGAAAGGAAGATACAGTCATTTCTCGTCTAAGAATTGGTCATTCTGCCCTCAAATGATAGGAAAACATTGTTCTGGTCAGTGCAATAAATGTGGATTTCCAGAAACTGTAGAGCATGTAATAATCAATTGTATGGCATATGAAAGGGAAATAATTTAATTAAAAAACAATTTAATTTCTGTTGGCATAAATTCTTTAACTTTGCCGAATATACTTAATAGTTCTTTCAAAGGATATGAAGTTCTTGTTTTGTTTTTGAAAGCAACTAATTTATATTAGAGAATATAGAAAGGTAGGGTGGGGTTGGTTGTTTTTCTTCTTCTCCTGTTTACGTCTGACATCGAGACATCAATGCCTCACACTCCATCCCAGTAGGTGGCGGAAATGCCCCAAAAGCTGGTTTTCCAACCACCAATAAACAATTAAGAAGAAGAAGAACTCCCATTACTTTCCTGCAGAGAAAGTGCTGCTGAATGTTGAGAAAACACTCGTTACTTGTTCTATTACTAACAGTAGTACTTTGCACGTCGTTTTTAATATATGATTTTCAACGGTCTGAGGTTTATTTAGTTTTTTTTCTTCCCCATAATAGCGACCATGTGAAGATAGTTATGATTTTAACTGAAAGTTTTAAGGGAGTTTTAAGTGTACCACAGGTTGTTTACTAATTAGTTAAAGATTGGTTTAGCGCTATGAGCAGGTTAAGATCTGCAGTGCAGAAGAGGAAGACGGCCGCTCTAGAAAGCACAGAGGTGATCAAATCCAGCAATAAGAAGAACTCAAAGCCCGCCATTAAAGAGGGTGAGTGGTTCTCTGTGCAACTGAGAGACGTTATAAATCAAGGCAACACGACGTTTGCCTTTAAAATGTTATAAGGTTTAAGTTTGAGTTCTTATTTCCACCAGAGGAACCGTCTGAAACTGGACCTTCCTCATCATACCACTTTTTCCATGATCCAACTGAAATCCCTCTTTTCCGCTCTCACCTACTGCAATGGTATGATCAGAATAAGAGAGAGCTGCCCTGGAGGACACTGGTAAAGACATATAATACTCTTAATTAGTAAATAACCTAATCTAACAGACTGTACATAGTTTTTGTCAAGTTAATATGCTTTTTTGGACCCATGGTATACAGTTGTAGATGCTCATTGGAAGTGATCAGCATTTCAGTGCTATTTTATTATTATTATTTTCATGTTCAAGAACATTTAATGTATTGCAGGGGTGAAAATGATTGTAGGCCTGAAAATATGAATTATACTGGTAAAATAATTTGTCTGTGTAAAAGCACATAAATCATTAGTTAGCTGGGAATTATTTAATTTTTCCCAAAATGTTGAATGTGGGGTAAAGTGTGTTAGATATACTTTAGGGTTATTTGTTTCAGTGTCTATAACAAAAACTGTTACAAAATTGTTTAGTTGCATTCAATGCAAAGAAGACATTGAAATGAGATCAGTCTTTTGTGTGTGTGTGTGTGTGTGTTGTAATCTATACAGGCTTTGACAGAACCAGATGTTAATATCAGGACATATGGAGGTATGAAAAAGTGTTTTAATGTCATGATCATCTTAACCTAAATACTTTTTAAAAATGTAAATGTATTTATTTATTTATTTATTTTTCTGATGTTGTCCTCAGTGTGGGTCTCAGAGATCATGTTACAGCAGACCCAAGTTGCCACAGTGATAGACTACTATAACAGATGGATGAAGGTAGCCAAGCTGTTTGATATCTCCTCTCACAGTACCTCTGGAATGCCACATTTTATGCTGTTTCTGCGTCTTTTATTTTTAGAGATGGCCAACTGTGGAAAAACTTGCTGCAGCCACACTGGAGGTGATGGTTAAATCCATAGACATCCACAAAATAAAAAGACAGAGACATAGTGAGCACCTGACAGTGGTGTATTATTGTCTCCCTGCAGGAAGTGAACCAAATGTGGGCGGGTCTTGGATACTACTCTCGAGGACGCAGGCTGCACGAAAGTGCTCAGAAAGTAGGTTTAAACATAGTAATGCAGAATTTGGATACAATTAAGATGTTTGCTTTCATATATTTGTGTAATAATCTGCACATATTAAAAGGCTTGATTCTTACAATAGGTAGTATCAGAACTGGATGGACAGATGCCAAAGACCACAGCAGGACTGCTAAAACAGCTGCCTGGAGTTGGACGTTACACAGCAGGCGCAATCAGTTCTATAGCACTTGGACAGGTACATTAGATTTGGTCCATTTTCTTAAAGAAATGGTTCTCCAAAAAAAATTGCTGAAATTTACTCGCCCTCAAGCTGTCAAAGATGGTGATGAATTTGATGAGAAATGTAGCATTTTATCACTTGCTCACCAGTGCCTCAATTGCATTGAATGTGTGCCATCAGAATGAATCCAAAAAAGCCCAAAAAGCTGAGAAAAAAATCAATGATCCAAAGGGATTCAACTCCAGTCCATAAATTAACATTTTGTGAAGTGAAAAGCTGCATGTTTGTTAGAAACAAATCCATCATGAAGATATTTTTAACTTCAATCTGTCATATTAGTTTAGAACTGTTTTGGACTGTTTTCACTTGTAAATTGTGACTCATTTGTGCATATTTTGTCTCCTGACTCAGATTTTTCACTGGTGAAAACAATATTATGTATAGAGGACTTGTATTTTAGCTGGAAGCAACAGTTTTTTTTACAAACACAAAAAAATTTTTTCAAGACATTAACTGATGGACTGGATTGGTGTGGATTATTTGTGATGTCATCAGCCCATGTCTCACCCCTAGTCAGACACTGCTACGTCACGTTACCGCAACAAAAACATGAACAAACACTGAGCAATTGTATTTTTATTAACTAACATTAATACAGATTAATAAATGTATTTTTCCATGTTCATTTGTATACCGTGCACAAGGTTTTTTTGCATAGTCCAAGTCTTCTTCTCCGTTTTTAGTGCATATCTGTAGCAGAATTACAGCACCACATGCTGGTCTGGCATGTATACTACATCGTTTTTTTTTTTTTTTTTTTTTTGTGGTTTCGTGTGGACGCAGATATTTCTTGAGATGAGAAAAAAAGATCGGGTAGGGAAAGCTCTGGCTTCGTGTGGACATATCCTTAAGTAATGCTAAATAAGAACAATCTTTAACATCTTAAATATCCTATATTTGGGGGAACTTCTATTAAACACTGTGAATATTTAGCAAAAAATTCTGTTTATTTATTTAATGCAATGATGTTTGTTGTTCTCCAGGTGACCGGTGCAGTTGATGGAAATGTCATTCGAGTTCTCTGTCGCGTTCGAGCCATAGGTGCAGACAGCACCAGTCCTGCTGTAACAGATGCTTTGTGGTAATAAAAGACACATCAAGCTGATTGTACCGTTAAGCAAATGTAGATCTGATATGTAAAATGTTGGTTTTAATTGGTCTATTTATTGGCATATTTCAGGAAAATTTCTGATACACTTGTTGACCCAGAGAAACCCGGAGACTTTAATCAGGCTATGATGGAATTAGGGGCCAGAGTCTGTACCCCAAAATCCCCTCTATGTGGCCAGTGTCCTGTTCAAACCCATTGTCATGCCTTTAGGAAGGTACTGCTGAGCAGTTCTCACCAAAATGCTTTTATGTAAAACTGTCAAATTATTATATATCACATTTGATGTCTTTTATACTTTAGGTGAGCATTAAACAAGAGATTGACTCCAAAAGGCTTCTAAGTAAACATGTCTCAAAGCTCAACACCTCAGTTCCTGACATAGAGAATTGTTGTAAGTTGTAAAGTCTTCGGTTAATCATGAAATATTCTCTTTTCATCCATACATCAGATCTATAAATCAAAAGCAGTGTCTAATGCACGTTCACATTCTCTGACAGTGGCTGCTGGCAGCTGTGACTTGTGTCTGTCAGAGGACTGGGACCCTCAGCTGGGGGTGCAGAATTACCCAAGAAAGCCTGTTAAAAAAGCTCCACGTGTGGAGCAAACCCTAACCTGTATAGTGGAACGCCAGCAAGCCGGAAAAGAGATGGAGTATTTTCTCACTCAAAGACCGAGCAAAGGTGAAACAATAGTTTTTACTGGGTGAATGAGAAAAGGTTTCTAGAAAATGGAAAATATCATGAACAATATGATTTTGGATTACACTGATGTGTTGCAGGACTCTTGGCAGGGATGTGGGAGCTGCCCAGCATGCTCTTGGCAGCAGACGTCTGTGAGAATAAATATAAAGGCTTGATATGTGACATGATGCAAAAATTGCTGGAAAAATCTCTAGATGCTAACTCAGTGCAGTTTGTGGGAGAGGTTTGTGTTTTCCCCAAAACATATCATCTTGGGTCAATATTTGATTTGCATCTTCGGTGATGATGTGCACGTTTGGTTACAATGCATGTGTTTGATATTCATTCATGTCTTTCATGTTCTCTATCAGGTGGTGCACATTTTCTCCCACATCCATCAAACATATATAGTCTTTTCTGTGCGTGTGTCTGACTGGTCAGAAGGAGAGCAAGAGCAAAAGACCTGCTGGCTCACTAAATCTGCTCTGAAGGAAGCAGCTGTATCCACTGGGGTTAAAAAGGTTGTGTATATTTTCATGGGTTTCACAGTAAAGACAGATTAACCTTAAAACTACATGAATTGTTTGTGTATACAAAAAATCTTGTGTACAAGAAATGCATATTTTTTTTAAATACTTTTTTAAACTTTGTTGTTACTGTCATTCACATGTATGTAAAGATCTTGTATTTTCATTTGCACAGATTATGAAGCTCTATGAATCTTCAAGCAAGGTGGACAGTAAGGTAAGTGTTCCTGAGTTTGCACATGCTTCATTCTTTGCACTGTTTGTTGTTTTTGACTTATTTTAATTTTCATATCTAATTTATTATTAAAATTCTGTTTTTGCCCTACCCTAACATTTCACACATTTTCAGGAAAAGAAGAGAAAACCCAGCCCTGAGAAACGGTCAAACAAAATAAAAAAGCCTAAGGGTGCTGTTACTAATGAAGGACCCAAACAACTCTGCATCAGTAAATTCTTTTCTACCTCTAAGGCAACGACCAAAAGCCAAAACTGTTGACAAAAGACTGTCTGTATATTAAGGTTTCTTATTTTTGATAGGGTAAATGTGTAGTCATCATGTAATTTTGCTATGTTAAGAGTGACACATATAATAACACATTACCTGCAGCTTTTTTTTAGAGGTATAGTTGTGTTTTTAAATAAATAAATGTGTAACCAGCCTGGTTTAAAAAAAAAGGCCATTAAAAAAATTGGGATCCAGAATAAAAGACTTGAGTTTTTAAATAGATCTGAAAACACATTTACACAAAGAGATCTTTCTCTCTACTTCATTTTTCAGTTTGCAGCAAACTTTTTTATTTAACAGTATTTAGCCAGACATATAAAATTAGATTACGTGGTCATGTTCATTTAATTCAATGCGCCCTCAATGCCCTTCCCTCCGATACTGGGTGTCAAAATAAGAGTCAAGGTTTTATATTTATATTTTAACAAACCTGAGGTTATTTGTATTATGACACACATGTGGAAATATACTTTAAAAGTATAAAGTGTTATAAGTATAAAATTATAAATATGCTCTATTTGTTTAAATTTCAGATTAATGTGTCTGTTTTCTTGGCCCCAGTGGGACTTATAATTGTGAAACGTGAGTTATGAAAACTGGGTGCAGTCCAAAGTTTTCCTTCCAGTAGTTCTGTACACTTCTGCATAACAATTGATACCGCTCTATTTCCCATGTTACTCAAATAATTTTGTGTGAAGTTCAAAGTTCTTATCTGACTGCGCGACTGACTGAACTCTTCCACACAGTGCGATACACCTGTACGTTTCCTCGGGTAAGTTCACCAGTAAATTACTGCGGTCAAGTCAGCCGCAGTTCTGTTGATTGCAAACGTTTGTCAAAACGTGAAATAATCCCTATACAGAAAAAGTCAATTGCAGTCCGATAATAAAAACGTACGTTACATTTCTTGTCAATAAGTTGCATAATTACAAGAACCGCCTGCAATATGGAGAAGGTATCCCTCAAGTACAAGACCTCAAATCTGTGTTGCAAATCTACGTTACTTCCTTAAAATGTATGCAACCCTTCGATTTTCTTTGTATAGCATGTAGCCCATTATTAAGAACGCACAAACACGGGATATATTATTCCTTTTTATACATGTTTTACCACCGTCTACTGAATGCTAGTCTAGTCTTTTTGTTCTTTTTTTATGATAAAGCACATATTCCTCTATGGAATCAGCATGGCAGAGAGTGGGATCCATGCACCGCTGGATTGTAGAAAATGGCGGTATGATTTTTTTTTTTCGTGTTGTATAAACATGATTTATTTTACACCTTGCATTTAACTGTACTATCTAGAGAAACGTTACATCATAAAATATTTATATAATCATCTATAGAATGCACTTTTATGCAAAACTCCTTGTGTTTTCTGTCATGGTATCACAGATAAGCGGACAGACCCATGGCTTCTTGTCTACTCTCCTGTTCCAATCATCTGTATATTTTTGTGCTATCTTGGTATTATTTGGATTGGACCCAAGCTTATGAAACACAAGGAACCAGTGAACCTAAAAGCAGTGCTTATTGTATACAACTTTGCGATGGTCGGTTTGTCGATTTACATGTTCCATGAGGTACATTTTGGATTTCACACATACTTGTTCAGTCCAATATAGGTGCATACTATTTCAAGGTCTTGTGTTAAAATAACCTAGTCATCAAATCTAAAATCTATTTTTCTTTCCAAAGTTCTTAGTCACATCATGGCTGGAAAACTACAGTTATCTGTGTCAACCTGTGGACTACAGCCCCAGTCCTCTAGGAATGAGGGTGATTACATCTCTCTCACTTTGTTTAGCTGCCTAATGTTCTTTGCTATCAGTAATTCCTGTTTTTCAAATCATAATCAAATTTACCTATGATGTTATCATTATTTTTCAATTTCCAAAAAAATTGCATTGTTACCTAATAATTACTTGATCTTTTTAGATGGCCAGTGTATGCTGGTGGTTCTTCTTCTCTAAAGTTATTGAGCTTAGTGATACAGTAAGTTTTACTCATTAAAAAAAATATATGATTGTTGCAGATATTTACACCTGTTTTAGACATGCAGTTCAAGTAAAGAAGCTTTCCCTCCCAACCTCCTCTCTCAGGTCTTTTTTATCCTAAGAAAAAAAAACAGCCAGCTCACTTTTCTACATGTGTATCATCATGGAACTATGATCTTCAACTGGTGGGCAGGAGTTAAATTTGTGGCTGGAGGTCAATGTAAGACAAACATTAAATAATTAATACGTATTCAGTGACTACAGGTAATATCCACTGTTTCCTAGCCTTTTTTTATTCTATGAATTTTTATATACACACTAAAAATAACACTTATGCATGTATTTTTTCTAAAGTAATTTTTTTGTCATGTATTTCATTATTTTGTGTCTTTTTGCCTATTCATTCAGCATTTTTTATCGGGCTGCTGAACACCTTTGTTCATATTGTGATGTATTCCTACTATGGCCTGGCGGCCCTGGGGCCTCACATGCAGAAATATCTGTGGTGGAAGCGTTACCTCACCTCATTGCAGCTGGTAAATACACAACACATTGATATTGTGCTCATTTAGTCTTTCAATTTTAGTCTATTAGAGCCTTTTGTTTCACAAATTTGTATTCTTTTGTAAATTGCATCAATACAGATGTCCTGTAAATAGATGGGCAGATGATAATTTTTACAATTAGAATAAAACAAAAATTAAAACAGAAACGTTACATCAGCGGGACTGTTGAACAATTTGTCATTACAGGTCCAGTTTGTCTTGCTGACTATTCACACTGGTTACAACCTCTTCACCGAGTGTGATTTTCCTGATTCCATGAATGCAGTTGTGTTTGCATATTGCATCAGCCTCATTATACTCTTCAGCAACTTTTACTACCGGAGCTACATAACCAGGAAGAGCAAGATGTCTTAGCATATTGGTCCACATGAGGAGGAGAGGACTCACCTGTCCTTTAATATACTAATTTGTCCATTGCGGTTGTCACTGCAGTCATTCCTCAGTTATATTAAGTCTTCAGGACTGAAAATTTGCTGAAACCACTGACCTTATATCTAATTTGGGTTGTAAATGACTTGACTAAAAAAGATGTCACGTTTTATTGCATTTTGGAACCTCAACCAAAATAATTGTAACTTTAAATAAAGTTTAATTTCATTTTAAATAACTTAATGATGGAACCTTGTGCATTACAAACTGTCTTTTAACAAAAGTGAAGTGCACTAGATGGCGTTGGGCTGCCTCAGACGATGTTCTCGCATAGATTCTCATGATGAGATACTGTAGTACCAGTGCTGCCAAATCCGTGATTTTCTATCGGGTTTAAGTGAACCCAAAAATGTGATATTTATCCCCTAAAATGCGAATTTTAGCAGAGGAACCCCAACAAAAATGTATATTTTACCCCACCGGAATGCGATTTTTGACCGGGGATCCCACTCGAAACCAGTGGGGCAGGGTTTCATATTTACTTGATTGAAGCAGCTCTGGGCAATTAAAGACTCCATTTGTCCATTCATTATTTCTAAAGAAACACAAAAATGTATAAAAGGCCCAATTACCTTGTATCTTACGTTGTGGCGCCGTAGAAGCAGTCTTTGTAAAAATAGGCTAACGATTGCATCATAACCTGCGACTCTCTGTCGCACAGTAGAGAAATTACCATGATGATAGCTTATACTTTTTTTTTTTGACTTTTTCAAAGCCTCTGATTCTATTGAGCATCCTTTTATTTTCTACTGTTTAAAACACTTTGGGTTTGGGGCTTATTTCTGTAATGCTATGAAAACTCTTTATATAGTTCAGTGAAATTAAATAATGGCACTACTCAAAGATTTAATTTGGAAAGAGGAGTTAGACAAGGCTGCCCAGTCTCTTTTTACCTCTTTCTCATTGTTGCTCAGGTGTTTTGTGACTTCATCCAATTTAAAAAGAATTCAAGTTGAAGAGAGAAGTGTCCTGATAAGTCAGTTGGCTGATGACAAGGCTCTTTTCCTAAAAAAATGATCAAATTCAGTCAGCTGTCAAGATCATTGAAGTTGTTTCCAGTGCCTCAGGGCTTTTCTTAATTTATAAAAATGTGAACTATTTGCTTTAAAAAGTTGCTATTAAAGAAACATATGTAATATCCCTGTAAAGGATTCTCCAACTTATTTGGGTATGGTTATTCCTAAAAATGAGTGATCGACCCAGTGATAAAAAAAAGTATAGAATAGATTTAATGTTTGGTTGCAGAGGGACTTGACTCTCAGAGGTCGTGTTCTGCTGGCTAAAGCGGAAGGTAATTCTAGGCTTACTTATATAGCTTCCTCAATACACTCACTCAATACAATACACTCATAATAAAACAAATAAGATAATTGATCGAATTATGCTGAATCTTTTGTGGAAAAACCGTATACACTATATTAGAAAATCTGTAATTGTTAATTCATATAAAAATGGAGGGCTTGATTATTTAGATTTTTCTATTTTAAATAACATTTCAAAATTAACTGGTTGAAATATTTTCTAAAAAACAGTGATTCTGTGTGGAATATGATTTCTAAATCGGTTTTTGACAAACTTGGTGGCCTTTCATTTTTGCTTATGTGTGATTACAGAATTGAGAAACTTCCAGTTAAACTGTCAGCTTTTCACAGGCAAGCACTTTTGGCTTGGAAATTAATTTACAAGCTGAATTTTTCTCCACATTATTAATATTTTATATAAACAAGAGTATATTTTGGACAACTTAGTTTGATGAGGGAATTCTTGTGGTTGGTGAATTATTGAATTATCGGGGGTATTTAATGACTTATGATGAGTTTCTTTCATACTTCAACCTCCCTGTTTCCCCTAAAGAATTTGCCTCTGTAATTGGTGCTATCTCTTTGTGTGTTGTCTCTTTATGTAGTTTCTTATTGTGTCTTTATTGCATCTAACTGATACGATTAGTGGTAAAGTTTGTTTATCGACAAGCAAAAATAATAGGGCTATACATTCCCTTTTTCAAAAAGAACTTGTCAGTAAACCACGTCATTTCCTATTGGTCAAGGTTTATTGGAACTTTTAATTGGAATAAGGTCTGGTTGTTACATAATAAATATATTCTTACAGAAAAGGTCAAGGAAATTTGTATTCAAGATACTGCATAAATTTTACCCTGCTAAACATTTTCTATCCAAATTTAACAAAGACATTGATGTAAATTTTTCATTTTGTTTTTTGCAACCAGAAACTGTAACTATTATTTTCTGGCACTGCCAGTATACAAAAAGAGTGTGGTGGGAAGTTTTGAAATTTATAAATAACAAATTAAAATGTACTTTTCTTTTGTTATACGAACATGTAATATTTGGTTTTCTACAATATGAAAAGAGTATGGAAAAGGAAGCATATATGATTAATCTTTTGATTATTTTAGTTAAGTTTTTAACCATCTTTATTTTTTGGCTTAAAGGTGCCATCTGTAATGTTTGGCCAAAAAAATTAAGTCATACTCCACATTCCATACCAGATGGGGGCAGTATGCCTCAATAAAGTGAATTGGTCTACTCTAGATTAACAAACGAGAAACGGCATAGTCTCTATTCTCCGCCCCTACTTTCACAACAACACTACAGCCATAGCCGAAGCCTAACTGTGCATTCACACCGCCGGCGTCTAGAGCGCCGCTCTGCTCACGACGCTGCAGAAAGATTTGTGAGCGCTCAGACGCTCTAACGTAGATTGAATGCTTATTTTGTATTTAAAGTGGCCGCAAAGCAAACAAGCTTGTTGATCTCGTGCAGACTAACCACAAGGAGTTATAAGTTAACCTCATTAAATATTGTTGTGGACAAAATAATAGGATCCTTTACTTAAAATGAACAATCTTAGACACCTAAAGATTCCTGAGGCTTTTAAAAACTCCCAGCCTGGTTCATTACTCAAAACCGCAATCATGGGTAAGACTGCCGACCTGACTGCTGTCTAGAAGGCCATCATTGACACCCTCAAGCGAGAGGGTAAGACACAGAAGTACATTTCTGAACGAATAGGCTGTTCCCAGAGTGCTGTATCAAGGCACCTCAGTGAGAAGTCTGTGGGAAGGAAAAAGTGTGGCAAAAAACACTGCACAACGAGAAGAGGTGACCGGACCCTGAGGAAGATTGTGGAGAAAGACCGATTCCAGACCTTGGGGGACCTGCGGAAGCAGTGGACTGAGTCTGGAGTAGAAACATCCAGAGCCACCGTGCACAGGCGTGTGCAGGAAATGGGCTACAGAGAAGCAGCACTGGACTGTTGCTCAGTGGTCCAAAAAACTTTTTTCGGATGAAAGCAAATTTTGCATGTCATTCGGAAATCAAGGTGCCAGAGTCTGGAGGAAGACTGGGGAGAAGGAAGAGCCAAAATGCCTGAAGTCCAGTGTCAAGTACCCACAGTTAGTGATGGTCTGGGGTGCCATGTCACCTGCTGGTGTTGGTCCACTGTGTTTTATCAAGGGCAGGGTCAATGCAGCTAGCTATCAGGAGATTTTGGAGCACTTCATGCTTCCATCTGCTGAAAAGCTTCATGGAGATGAAGATTTCGTTTTTCAGCACGACCTGGCACATGCTCACAGTGCCAAAACCACTGGTAAATGGTTTACTGACCATGTTATTACTGTGCTCAATTGGCCTGCCAACTCTCCTGACCTGAACCCCATAGAGAATCTGTGGGATATTGTGAAGTGAAAGTTAAAAGACGCAAGACCCAACACTCTGGATGAGCTTAAGGCCGCTATCGAAGCATCCTGGGCCCCATAACACCTCAGCAGTGCCACAGGCTGATTGCCTCCATGCCACGCCGCATTGAAAAAGTCATTTCTGCAAAAGCATTCCTGACCAAGTATTGAGTGCATAACTGAACATAATTATTTGAAGGTTTACTTTTTTGTATTAAAAACACTTTTCTTTTATTGGTCGGCTGAAATATGCTAATTTTTGAGATAGGAATTTTGGGTTTTCATGAGCTGTATGCCAAAATCATCAGTATGATCATCTAACGCATTCTCATCCCACAGCTCCTTGCTGTCAACTGGGAAATACCGGGAAATACCCATAAATACATACAGCCAGATGGAGGTACCGTGACCTAAGCCTAGAACGCCCTCTGCTGACGTTTTATCGTAGGCTACACAGACATGCTTTTCCAAAATGTGAAACACTTCAATAATTAATGAACCAGTCTGCACACTACTATAGGCTATCTTAAAATCAGAATCAGAAATACTTTGATCTTTATTGATATTGATAACCCGGGGGACAATTCTTGTGTCACAGTTTATGTGCACATCAAGACATTTAAAGGAATATAAATAATAATAGAAGTTGGTAAATAAACAAGTAGCCTATATACGTAAAAAGTATAAATATATGCTATAAAATATGAAGAAGAATTATAAAGGACTATGGATATGCAGCCTACAAGATTTACATTACTGTATTAACAGAATTGAATTGATTGTGATGAACAGTACTAGTAAATAAATAGAAACAGAACTGCAGCAAATTATATTACACTGAATGTTAAAACAGATAATATTGCACAGATAATATTTAAAACCGATAATATTGAATGAGAAGTATTACATTGCACTACAGTACAGGGTCCAGTTTAATAACAAAGGGTCCATGTGTCAGACACTTCACTATATTGAGGCCACGAGTTAACTTATCTTGTGGCCACGAGTTAACTTATCTTGAGGCCACGAGTTAACCTATCTTGAGGCCACGAGTTAACTTATCTTGAGGCCACGAGTTAACCTATCTTGAGGCCACGAGTTAACTTATCTTGAGGCCACGAGTTAACTTATCTTGAGGCCACGAGTTAACTTATCTTGAGGCCACGAGTTAACTTATCTTGAGGCCACGAGTTAACTTATCTTGAGGACACGAGTTAACCTATCTTGAGGCCACGAGTTAACCTATCTTGAGGCCACGAGTTAACTTATCTTGAGGCCACGAGTTAACTTATCTTGAGGACACGAGTTAACCTATCTTGAGGCCACGAGTTAACTTATCTTGAGGCCACGAGTTATATATATATATATTTTTTTTTGACAAAGTGGGACCTGAGGGGCTTCGTATGTCTGCCAAAAAAGAAAAAAAAAATATTTAAGTAAATCTCTGCATTACACTTACCCTCTAAATAATACATCATCATCATCGGTATTAAGTATTAAACAGTAATAAAATGAAAGAGAACATGTTTTTCTATAATCCAGTGATATAAGTTAAAATAAGTAATATCTTAAGTATAATTTCATGCATAAAGTAATGTATTTGATTTTACTTAAAGGGATGTATTTGTATTTTACTTAAAGGATAGTTCACCAAAATCAAGACCTTCATAATCAAGTAATCACTGAGTAATCGTTTACTCATTTTCATGTCCTTCCAAACCTGCAGGATTTTATTTCTTCTGTGGAACATAAAAGTTATTTTAAGACTTTGCTATAATCCAATACTTTTTCCATGTCCCTCAAAGATATGATTTTTGGCTTCCGATAAGTACAATGGCTCATTTCACTGAATTTTACAAAAAACTATCATGACTAGTAATATATAAAACATATAATATATGGATTCATTAAAAAAAAAAAAGAAAAAAAAGAGAGAGATGAGGTAACATGATAAACAGCCAAGTATGACCCATACTCAGAATTCATGCTCTGTATTTAACCCATCCAAAGTGCACAGTGAATACACACCCGGAGAAGTGCCACTTTGTCACTTTAGTAGTTTATCAATTAATTTTCTGGTATTTTTTTCCCCCTTTTAATTTGTTGACTTCTGCTGTTTTCAGATTTCATTATATTTACATTGTTCGTACTCTGCTTGCTCATGGAATAAAGCAAAATATAAAAAATTTACACTGCTTTATTTAATATTGTGGGAAGAGGTCTGAAAGCCATCACAGTTCACGGAATCATAATTTTAGATTGTGAGAAATCTAGATAAATGAAAAAATACTAAGAATAAAAATTATATAGTATACTTAAGTATACTTTCATATTATCATCCAACTGTTTTGATGACTTAAAAATACAAAATAGACAATTTTTTTAAAATGGTTATTAAATATGTAAACTTGAGTAAAAGTCACAACAAGAAAACCATGTGATGTTTCAGATGAAAGTTTAATCCTTTAATAACAAATATATTATCAGTTGGAGTTTTTGTAAATGTTTTACAATAAAATCTTTAATCTTTAACTGTTTTAAAATTTGTTACATTTACATAAATTAACAAAAGTACAAATAAAAGAGTTTAAAATATGAAATATATTTTGTAAATATAAACACATTTTAATTTTGATGGCCACAAAATAATAATAATAATAATAATCAAAATAAAATAAAAATTAAAGTGAAAGAACACCTCCTGCATGAAAAATAACCAAATTAGTAAGTAACCCCTGAATGAAATAACCAAAAAATTATTTAAAAGCTTAGAATATCTCAGCTCTAATGAATGTAAGTAATATTATTTGCTCATAACTTTATAAAACATAAAACAAAAATAAACACCATTATTTAGATTCTCCTGATTAAAAAGAGCCCAAAATCACCATAATCCATTATCTAAAGATATTCCTCATGAAGTTATAACACGCATTAAACTACACAGGAGCTTGTCAAAAAAAAAAAAACATCAAAGGTATCTGTAATGGCGATTTCGTTTGTAACCTCATGAAACATAATTTATCATAGAAAAAGGCACGTCATTATTTGCAGGATATCCATCATTTAGATCCTAAGATATCTCTCATAAAGCTATAATACATAAAAATTATGACATGTAGCTGAGCAAAATATGAATTAATTCATTCAATTATATATATATATATACACTCTAAAAAACGCTGGGTTGTTTTTTCAACCCAACTGCTGGGTTGAGGCCGTTGGATAGGACTTTGGGATGTTTTAACCCAAGTTTGGGTTGAAAATAACTTTCTCTTTTAACCCAGCGGGGTGGGTTGAGGACGCGGACGTGAAGGAGAGCACGCACGTCACGTCAAAATCGTACGTCTCCAGTGCGAGCAGCCGCCATTTTCTCAGCGTGATAGAAGCGAGAAGCGAGTGAAAGCCTATGGTAAGTAACGTTAAATATTCAAAATGTAAAGTTATCTTTTATTGTTTACCCGGTTGTATGAAAGGCGGAAACAAAGGAGCTTAACGTTATATACGTTATATATAAAAAAACGGACGCGGTTTTCGCCTCGGACACGGAGGTCTTACCTGCCTCATGTAACGTTACTGAACGGAGGATGTACTTTTAATATAACGTCTGTGAATGTATTTTGTCATATTTACATAAGATTTTACATTATCTGTTCTCTTTGAGGCGTTAACAGACGGTTATGGTCACGGTTACGCTCATGTGAATTTGTCTTTTTTTTTTCGCGGTTAAACTGAATGTAACTTAACGTATGTTTGTCTCCTAAAGGAAACGGCATTGTGTAGTAAAGACTAGCATAATTATTTAGAGGCTGTTGAAGTGGTAACTGTTAAAAGTATGTTTTACATGTAATATTTCAGACTTGTCCAGCTCCTGTCTTCATTGTCCTCGCGCTGAGAGTTAAAGACACAGAAGCTGTTTGTGTGAGGAGTCACAGACCTGTGTGAGGATGAGGAGGAGGTGTTCTTCTGAAGAGAGGGACAGACGGTTTAAGGAGAGTAAACTTCAGAATAACATCAAGTTATCTTTATTTTTACTAAGACTAAAATAATGTGTGTGTTTTTTTTAGATGTTGAAATCCAGAGACAAGATAACTTCATTCTTTTGAGATTGATGTGAGTTAAATTATTATTACTTTTTTTTTTTTTTAGAAAACTAATGTTTCTGCTGTGTCCTGCCTGTTAACTTCACATTTTGATGCAAAAACAGTGTGATTTTATATATGTATGTATGTATATGTTAATATTTTATTGAAACCATTGATGTCCCTCTTTGCAGAACTCAAACTAACTGGAGTTAAGGACACACAAGTCTGCTTGTGTGAGGAGGTGGTTTTCTCAGCTTCTTCTGAAGAGAGGGAAAGATGGTATAAGGCAAGTAAACTTCATAATTTCATGTTATCAGTTGTTGTTGTGTTTTACTAAGAGTAAGATAATGTTTGTTTTTTGTTTTTGTAGATGTTAAAAGCGAGAGACATGGGAGAGCATCATTCCTTTGAGATTTTATGTAAGTTATTTTTAGAAAATAAATTTTTCTGTTGTCTCCTGCCAGTTTACATTTTGATGCAACAACAGTGTGATTACGTGCTCATTTCATTAAGACCATTGATGTCTGTGTTTTTTATTGCAGAACTCAAACCAACTTTGGAGTTGTCTGATTTGGAGAGTCATTATTCTTGGTCTTCGCTCTTAGAGGTAAAGTTCACACAAAAAATCATTTACTTGCCCTCAAGTCATTCCAAACCTATAAGACTTTTGTCTGTCTTTACAACATAAATTAATATATTTTTAGTTTTCTCATAATATTTGTTAATCCATTTATAGTTTAGATAATCAGTATTTTCAAGCTTCATAAATATAGAGTTATTGTAGAAGTAAATTCTGATATTTATATATGAATACATCTTAAATTATATGATAGCAAACATGTATGTTCAAAATAAAATACTGGTCTCCCAGACCAGCAATGGAGGACACAAAAAGAGAATATTAAATATATTCATACGTTTTCCAAAAAATGAGCAGATTTTGTATGAGTCTGGAAAAACATGAGGAGAGTAAATTATAAACATTTTAATTATTTGGTGAACTAACGGTTTGAAGAGCAGCCCTCCATGTACATGAATATTGTGAGGTATGTGAATGTCATGTCTGTTTTAATGTTTCAGTAAAGAAGCTTTCTGAAAGCAATATTTATTCAAACAATATCGCATGTCCTCACACTAGTGCTGCCATTATAGCATTCTGGAGCGCTGTGGTGGACTGAGACATTAAACAACCGCACAAAGTGTTGAAACTTTAAAACCGATTATTTACCTATCCTTACCGATGTGAATACACCTCTACCTGAAAATGGATAGTTTAATTAAATGTTTAATTTTTTCAAATGTGTTTCTCTTAGGCCACTGATGAAGAACAGGCGGTGACTGGGATGAATGCTGGTCAGAGAGGAGAAACTTTCCCCTAAACTGATGCAGCGGTGGTTTTAAAGGAGGACGCTGCCCTGGATGATGTAGAAGATGTCAGATGCTGTGCTGATGGGGTTTCTTCATGATTACATCAGTTATGCTAAAGAGATCATGAAAATTGACTGTGATGCATGATCTGTATTCATGGACTATGAAACAAACTGTAAGTGCATAATTTGTTTTAAAAAAAAAAAAAGTTAAATGCTTTTTCTGTGTTGTTTAGTAGAAGAGTTTACACTCTGTCATTCATACACCTGCTCACATTCTTTCACACACACACACACACGCGTCTGTTAAATGTTATAATATCAAAGTTAATGTTGTGATTTATTTGTGAACTGTCATGCCAGAATAGTTGGAAAAAAACCTAACTAATTGTAAATTTATTGTATGTGTTTTCGTATATTTTTATACAATATATACAATTGAACAAAGTCCAATTTGATTTTAAGTTATATTCATCAAATGTTCAATGCTTTGTTTATGAACTCTGTAGCTGTTAATGCCATCCTTTTCTGCATTTCTTCTAACATGTTACTTTTTGACTTTTCTCTTGTTTTTAATAAATATTTTCCTTTTGGTAATTATTATTTGTGTGTAAAAGTGATATTTAAAATGAACAACATTTGTAGGTTTAATGCCTAGCTCAATTTGGTTTAATTTTAACGTAGAAATGCATTGTTTCCCCACATGGCTGCACTCTGCGAGTTTATTTTCTGCCAGCAGGAGGCGCTAAGAGCGGGAGAGGTAGGTTTCTCCGGTAACGGCTGCAGAGCGGTACTGAGCTCACAAACGCTGCCTTATCAAGCACATGCGAAATGATATCGAACATTTTCTAAATACAGTAGTTTTCCTTCTGAAATACAGTGATAAAAAAACACCCGCTCTGTTTTTTTAAACCCTGCAATATAGTCATTTTAAACTATAAAAAAGGCAACCCAGCAGGCTGGGTTAAATATGATAACCCAACTGGTTGGGTTAAAACAACCCAGCGCTGGGTTCGTCCCTTTTTGACCCAGCGCTGGGTTGTCAAAATAACCCAAATTGGGTTGTTTTCAACCCAGCAGTTTTTAGAGTGTGTATATATATATATATATATATATATATATATATATATATATATATATATATATATAAAAAATCAGAATCAGAGGTTGCACTCCTGCCAAACATGCATAGATCTTGAAATATGGCACATTCTTTTCAGAAAATTCTTCCGATTAATAATCCAAAATTTACCACAATCAGTCGATCAGATCGATAGATAGATATTCCTCATAAAGCACAACACATTAAAGGGGGGGTGAAATGCTCGTTTTCACTCAATATCCTGTTAATCTTGAGTACCAATAGAGTTGTACTGCATCCTTCATAACTCCAAAAAGTCTTTAGTTTGATTATATTTATAAGAGAAAAATAGTCTGTACCGATTTTTCCCGGAAAAACACGACAGGCTGGAGGCGTGGCGTGTGGGCGGAGCTAAAGAATCACGAGCGCGAGTAGGCTTTTGCTTTGAGAGCGTTTGGAAGCTGTGACATTACCCTGAGGAAAAAACATCATCCAAAACAAACCATGGCTAACAGTCAGATTCAGCATATATTTATGATCCAGAATCAGATCCAGAGGCTGAAATTTAACAAGAGCAGCATCAGCAACGACGTCTCTATGTTGTATGTATTGAAACTGTATATATTTGCTTAGCGGTTTTGGAAAATGACTAAGTTCCACTTTATGTCATCTTTTTTTTTTTTTTTAAGCTGTACATGTGGAAAGTGCAGTTTGATGACAACATCGCATGTTGATTACTTGATGTGCTTACGCGCCGATAGTTAAGTTAAAGGGGGGGTGAAATGCTATTTCATGCATACTGAGTTTTTTACACTGTTAAAGAGTTGGATTCCCATGCTAAACATGGACAAAGTTTAAAAAATTAAGTTGTACGTTTGAAGGAGTATTTTTGTTCCAAAAAAAACTCTTCCGGTTTGTCACAAGTTTCGGAAAGTTTTTTTCGAGTATGGCTCTGTGTGACGTTAGATGGAGCGGAATTTCCTTATTTGGGTCCTAAGGCACTTCTACCGGAAGAGCGCGCGCTCCCGTATAGCGAGGCTGAGCACAAACATTTCACTGATCAGAGCGATTCACTGATCAGACCGAGAGCGTCGCGAAAAGTCACAAAAGAAGTGTGTTTTTGGTTGCCAGGGCAAGACAACCCTGCACAGATTACCAAAAGAGAAACAGCATTAAGGGACCAGTGGATGGAGTTTATTTTTACAGAGCATCAACGGAGTTGTGCAAGTGTTTTTGTTTGTTCCCTGCATTTCGAAGATGCTTGTTTACAAGGCCCAGTTTGACGACGGATTTGAACATTGTTTATTTCTTAAGGATAATGCTGTCCCAACGAAAAAGGGTCACGATCCTGTGTTGGAACCGCAGGCGGTGAGTAAAACTGCTTCAAATATCTCCGTGTTGTGAACTTAGCTATCGGTGCGTAAGCACATCAAGTAAACAACATGCGATGTTGTCATCAAACTGCACTTTCCACATGTACAGCTTAAAAAAAATAAATAAAAAAAAAGACGACATAAAGTGGAACTTAGTCATTTTCCAAAACCGCTAGGCAAATATATACAGTTCCAGTACATACCACATAGAGAGGCATTTGCTGATTCTGCTCTTGTTAAATTTCAGCCTCTGGGTCTGTGTCACAGCTTCCAAACGCAAAAGCCTACTGGCGCTCGTGATTCTTTAGCTCCGCCCACACGTCACGCCTCTAGGCGCTCGTGTTTTTCCGGGAAAAATCGGTACAGACTATCTTTCTCTTATAAATATAATAAAAATAAAGACTTTTTGGAGTTATGAAGGGTGCAGTACTACTCTATAAGGTACTCAAGATTAACAGGATATTGAGTGAAAACGAGCATTTCACCCCCCCCCCCCCTTTAACAACACAGAGATATTTGAAGCAGTTTTACTCACCGCCTGCAGTTCCAATACACGATTGTGACCCTTTTTCGTTGGGACTGCATTATCCTTAAGAAATAAACAATATGCAAATCTGGCGTTAAACTGGGCCTTGTTTGTAAAACAAGCATCTTCAAAATGCAGGTGTAAGGTCCAGGCACTCGGCCCAAGGAAGGTATCCGGTGCTGGATGAAGGTTTCCTGCGTGTTCAGTCTTTCAGCGCGTAAAGTTATTTAATTTAGGTTAAAACTCAAATCTGACTCCATTATTTATTTAATCTGACTCCATTTTGTTATGATCTCGAATTTAGGTTGAAATGCAAATTGGTTGTATGCCTTTTTAATTAATATTCTTCTGACATTTGATTATTCTAGTTAACTCTATTTTTATATTAACTCATTCATTCGGGTGCTCATGTTGCTAACAAGGATACAATGTAATCTACTAGTCAATAATTACAGAGTAAAACAGAATAGAATCAAAATATAACAATTTATTAACAGTCAGGTAGATATGTATTTTGCCAATTACACATCCAATTGAAACTCATCAAATCATATCAATACAAAACATCAAATTCTCAAAGATGAATCTAAAAGTAAAATTTGCATACCTGACATTAGAAAATACATAGTATGAAGTGAAGAGACACACAACACACTACGGGCTTTCTGGCTACAGAAATCGCCCTGATCCTTTTGCTGCTATCCCTTAAATACATCAGACCAAGACAAACATCCCCCAAGATGAAGACAGAAACTAACAATTGGAATTTGCATTAACTCAGGTTCCAAGCCGGGGTGGTTTTACAACTCAGTGGGAACAGGGGATAATTTACATGGAGGACCCTAGGAAAGGGCACTCCCATCACAGTAATCAAAATATATCTCGACTCTTCAGATCTGTATTATCTTCTAATCTACTTTTGTGAGAGTGAGACCATTATACCAGTTGCACTGAGACATTTCCAATGATACTAGACATGAGTGTTAGTTCACTTGCATTGACATTTTCATGTAATTTTCACTTTCATTTTGAGCAGACTAAGTAGAAGGAAGAATGGGTGAAGGGATTTAAAATGAAACAAATGGCCGGAAGGGGAGGAGGTCTCCTGCTCCTCCACTCTGTGGGGTGTCTCGAAGATGCTCGTGTATGTTTGTATTGTCTGTTTCTCAGGAGATCAAAGTATCTCAGGTTCTTTCGTCCTTACACAGGGAACAAACAGAAACACTTGCACAACTCCGTTGGTGCTCTGTAAAAATAAACTCCGTCCACTGGTCCCTTAATGCTGTTTTTTTTTTTGGTAATCTGTGCAGGGTTGTCTTTCCCTGGCAACCAAAAACACACTTTTTTTGTGACATTTCAGTCTCTCGCTATGATCAGTGAATGTCTCAGCAAAAACAAGTGTATTTATTTAGGACTTTGACTAAACTTGAAATTCAAAATTAAAATTTCGAATACGTATTTTTTTTCCAGCCATGGAAAGCTGAAAAGCTAGATTCCACACTTTCATTGGAATTTCAACTCCAGAAAGGTAACTTTGCTGATTTATTTCCACAGTTTACTCTAGTCAAGTTAACTAGCCTATATGTTCAACTAATTTATTATTTATTATTATTTGTTCAAGAGTGCACTGAGAGAGAGAGAGAGAGGTAAAAGAGCGGGACACTTCCTAGTAAACTCGTGTCTTGTGTGCATTTTATTACCAAAAAAAAAAATTGTGCATAATTTCGATTATTGCAACATTCGATAACGTCATCAGTTTAGAGAAGGATAGCATTGTTGAATAAAAATTAAATTGGAATTGTGTATGTGATGTGTCTGTTGGTGCACTAGCCGGATATTTCTCTGGCCAGCTAACGTCAACTGTCTGTCACCACCGACACCGCGTGTGTGCGCGTGAAGCAGTGATGCCAAGCCAGCAGACTCCAGAGTCCAGACTCGACAGAAAACACAGTTAGAGGTAAGACTTAACACATTTTTCATAGGTTCATCATTTTTCTGAACTTCATCGCAAGTCAAACCGCAGAAACAAGATTGTTGATAGTCTAATTTGAAGTGCCATTCTCGACATGTGGGAGAATATACTGTATTAAGATTTGTCTTCTCTGGCAACATTAACGTAACTTACGTTTATAACGTCTTCAGTTTGATTAAATAGTAACGTTTAGTATTGTTGAATAACATTAATTTGAAATTGTGTATTTGATGTATGTGCTGACGTGGTAGCCGTTTGAATAATCTCACTCGTTTTTTTTTTTTTTTTTTTTTTTTTTTATTCATGATACGTGGAAGCATAATAATATACTCTCACTGTATTAATATTTTTCGAGATCTTACTCCTATTTTTATTTACCATTTGGTTAATTTGTTGCAGCAAAGAGGCCTCAACAATCAATCCAGGTACATAAATTACATGAACTAGCATGTATACAATGTTTTTCAAATGCAAACAATGTTGTTTCTCTTCAGACACAATCCCTAGAAAGTGTACATAAAACGTGCAAATATTCATGTCCTTTTTGCATCATACTATATATTTAACATGGAATATCCTGCGGAGGCAGCCACTACATTAGAATTCATCCAGAGGTAAGCACTTATTTTTTGTTGATATATTTTTCACTAAGAATGGGAACAAATATTTGAGTACTCATTCTTTAAAGGGGGGGTGAAATGCTATTTCATGCATACTGAGTTTTTTACACTGTTAAAGAGTTGGATTCCCATGCTAAACATGGACAAAGTTAAAAAAATTAATTTGTATGTTTGAAGGAGTATTTTTGGTTTGTCACAAGTTTCGGAAAGTTTTTTTCGAGTATGGCTCTGTGTGACGTTAGATGGAGCGGAATTTCCTTATATGGGTCCTAAGGACACTTCTGCCGGAAGAGTGCGCGCTCCCGTATAGCAGAGCAATGAGAGGCTGAGCACAGACTCACTGATCAGAGCGAGAGCGTCGCGAAATGTCACAGAAGTGTGTTTTTGGTTGCCAGGGCAAGACAACCCTGCACAGATTACCAAAAAAAAAACAGCATTAAGGGACCAGTGGATGGAGTTTATTTTTACAGAGCATCAATGGAGTTGTGCAAGTGTTTTTGTTTTGTTCCCTGCATTTCGAAGATGCTTGTTTTACAAACAAGGCCCAGTTTGACGCTCTCAACGCAAAAGCCTATTCGTGCTCGTGATTCTTTAGCTCCGCCCACACGTCACGCCTCCAGCCTGTCGTGTTTTTCCGGGAAAAATCGGTACAGACCATCTTTCTCTTATGAATATAATAAAACTAAAGACTTTTTGGAGTTATGAAGGATGCAGTACTATTCTATAGGTACTCAAGATTAACAGGATATTGAGTGAAAACAAGCATTTCACCCCCCCTTTAACCACCTACCTGATTAGTTAAGTACTTCTCAAAGTGTTTATTTGGGTTTATATGGACTGTTGTTTAATTTTTTAACATCAAACTTTTATTTTAACTCACCATGCAAATGGTAGAAAAGTAAGCACAGCCGCTCTAAAGTCTAAATTTCATGCACATCACATTTTCTTTTCTTCACTTTAATACTAAAGTACTTGGTTTTTAGAGTACTTGACTTCTAAATTACTCAAAATTCCCATCTCTACTCTTCACACTTCCATTATTTTGCTCACTGTTATGAGCATATAAAATATCAAAACTAAAAATATTTATTTAAAAGACCATTTGTGAAGCTGTTTCATGACTAACGTCTATGAATGTTGCGATATGATTTTGTCAAAGTTTAATAGACAGACAAATTGAAAGGTCGTGATGACCGAGATCAAAGTCTTTGAAGATGAATCGTGCAGCTCTCTTGTATAATCTCTCTCTCAGCATCTAAGCAGGGCAAAGGCTTTTCAGTGTGTTCAGTCTCATGTCTCTTCTACATGTCCACTCTGGATGTTACCACACTTTAATACTCATAGATAACGACACATTTCATCCTCTCTTGGAACGAAAGTGGCTAACTTCTGTCAACCTCCTCTACAAGCAAGGACATAGATTATAGATTCTGGACTAAAAAAAAATACCAAAAAACGATTTTAGAATCTGTGCAATAGCTAGGTGAATCGATTTTTCTCTTCAGGCCCTAATATGTGTGTTTTAAGTAAGAGTTTTGGTTTATAGAGAAGTCGACGTTGTATTACATGTTGTATTACACGTTGATTGGCTAAATCAAATGATCCAATCAAACTTTTATATATTGTCATCAACCTATCTGTCTTGCTTATAAACCTTTCCATTAATAATTAATTTCTTTCACTGCAGGGTAGAAGACTCCAGCCCAGGAAATTGACTAATTCAGGCCCGTTTCTGAAGAAAAATACAGTTCTGGGAGAAAAACAACATTCAGGGACCAAATTCTACTGTTTGAAATCCTGCCGTTTTTAAATAATTTAATTTGCCTTTTATACATTCTAATTTTAACCGAACATATTAATGCATTTGAACAGGATTGATTTGTATGTTCAGAAAAGTGTTGTTGTATACAAAACGAAATGAAATGTTTTTTTTGTTTTTTTTGCTATGCTATTTTTATTTTATGAATTTAGAAATTAAAATTGTGAAAAGTTATCAATAAATGGCATTTTTGTGGCAAAAACAGTGTCTTCATTTTACAGTAAGAAAAATTAATGCTGTAATCCTTATTACAGTAGTAAAATTCTCCTTCTCCTGCTAAGCCTTCGATGGGTCACAAAATGCACGCCATACACCTGGGGTGCTTCTCAATATGCCTCCTCGTCTCCTCGCTCCTCCGTCCTCCATCTTATGACCCGGAAACTGATCGAGCACAGCAATCTTGAAGGACATCACAAATTGCACCACGAGGAGGCCAAGTACTCCTCGCTGCAGACTGTAGCTCGGTGACGTCACGTATGTACGTCACGTATGTACGTGACGTGTGTTTACACGCCGTACTGACTGTCATTAATGCGCATATCGTAAGGTATGGTGGATATGAGATATTAATTTTGTTTTCTTAAAAAATTGCGTTTGAATTGCTTTTAATTGTCAGAATGCTTTGGTCATAATCATAGGGAGTGTCATTGCAAATGTGTGCGATTTCAAACATATATGACATGTTTTATGATATAGTATTCGAATGCTGGTCTTTCAAAGTCTTATTTCCCCTAAAATATACCATTAAAGAGGTCTTAAAATAGAGCAGAAAGACTTTAATGTAAGTAATGCCATTGATGGTTGCATGCATTGCAAAAAAAAAATAAAAAATCATATTTGTAATCTTTTTCATTAACATTATCAAAGATTAATAGATACTGTAACACATGTATTGTTCATTGTTAGTTCATGTTAATTAATACATTAACTAGTGTTTACCAATGAAACCTTATGTAAAGTGTTACCTCTTAAATTGACCTTCATATGTCTTAATATGATTTTTTGGGGACATTGTCAGTGAGAAGAAATTCAGAGAAGAGACCCACTTCATGTTGCTAGAGTACTGTAATTATCTGTTTTTCTTTCTCTGACAGACTGTATAGCCCTCAACAGTAAAATTTTCAAATTGAAAAAAACTTCAAACTTTCAGGCCATGCTTTCTCAAGCCAATCCAACCTAAAATTTGACTTGAAAAACTTTATTAATTTAGTTGATGTTAATGCTGGTTACAAATTAAACCTCTTAGGTAGTTTACAGACTAAGCAAATAACACTTTTTCTAACAACATGCTATAATATATAAAAAAATACATTTAAAATATTTTCCTTGTACGGCTCTTCTGCCATTCTTAAAAATGATTTAATATGGCTTTAGTATTGTTTGTTCTTCTATGTAAATTAGGGTTTGTGAACTGGAGTGCATTGTCTGAAGAATTCAACCTGAGTTCCGGTCGTCATGTTCTCTGACCCAGTGCCTCCGGTGCAGTGAGATATTTAAAGACTGTCCACCTGGTGGACTGGCCATCTGTGTGATCTGGAGAATCACAGAACGGCCGGTACTCCAGGACGGCCGGCGGGCCGACCCACCACCAGCCACGCAAGCAGTCATCACCTGTCCACCGCCACCCCCCCCCCCCCCCCCCCCCCCGCTAATCTGTTTTACACTCCAGTACTGTAGGTGGCAGTAATACACCTTTAAGTTGGAGGCCAGCTGCACTGGCCGTGGCCGCCAAGTAAGAATAAGAAGTGGAAGAGTAGGAAGAAAGGACGTTAACGTTAGATAGAAGAAGCATAGAAACAAACAAACAATCAATATGCATAACGCGGCCGGGGGTAAAAAAAAAAAAAACGGAAAGAAAAGGGTGGGGCTGAGAAGGCGAGAGAAAAAAAAAGCGGAATTTAGATACTAAAGCCGCTAAATTTCCCAAACTAACTGAAATATATAGCAATATTTTCCAGCAGCAGCACCTCGCAGTTAAATATTAGCAGCAGTGAAGTGAGCCAGACAGCAGCAACATGCCACCAGTGATGAGGAACAGAAAGATGAGCTGGTTCCACAGGCAGATCCAGATCCAAGTATGAGACATGAGAGGATAAAGAGAGGTACTTGAGATGATGTTAAGAAGTGATATTCAGGTTGCTACATTTTTAATGATCACAGTTAAAACAGCTAAACTTCGACATTTTAGCTGTAAAATGTCACATGCAGTAGCTAATATGAAGAAATATGTTGTGCTTTTACTTTTAAAAATGTTGGTAACATTACAGTTAATGCTTACAAACTTTGAAGATTTTGAATACTTAAGTTAAATTTATAATAGTGAATTTCCATTTAGATTTGGTATTATTATCTGTGCAGTAAGATTAATTAATTAATAACTGCATAAATTAAGATTATTAAGTAACAAATTCATTTTAAAGGGGGGGTGAAATGCTATTTCATGCATACTGAGTTTTTTACACTATTAATGAGTTGGATTCCCATGCTAAACATGGACAAAGTTTCAAAAATTAAGTTGTACATTTGAAGGAGTATTTTTGTTCCAAAAAAACCTCTTCCGGTTTGTCACAAGTTTCGGAAAGTTTTTTTCGAGTATGGCTCTGTGTGACGTTAGATGGAGCGGAATTTCCTTATTTGGGTCCTAAGTGCGCGCTCTTCTGCCGGAAGAGCGCGTGCTCCCGTATAGCAGAGCAGAGAGAGGCTGAGCACAGCCTGATCAGAGCGAGAGCGTCGCGAAAAGTCACAAAAGACGTGTGTTTTTGGTTGCCAGGGCAAGACAACCCTGCACAGATTACCAAAAGAGAAACAGCATTAAGGGACCAGTGGATGGAGTTTATTTTTACAGAGCATCAACGGAGTTTGGCAAGTGTTTTTGTTTGTTCCCTGCATTTCGGATTGCACATCGTTTATTTCTTAAGGATAATGCAGTCCCAACGGATTGTGTGGGGTCACGATTGTGTGTTGGAACCGCAGGCGGTGAGTAAAACTGCTTCAAATATCTCTGTGTTGTTAACTTGGCTATCAGCGCATAAGCACATCAAGTAAACAACATGCGATGTTGCCATCAAACTGCACTTTCCACATGTACAGTTAAAAAAAAAAAAAAAAAGACTACATAAAGTGGAACTTAGTCATTTTCCAAAACCGCTAAGCAAATATATACAGTTTCAGTACATACCACATAGCATACCGCCTGTGCTGATGCTGCTCTTGTTAAATTTCAGCCTCTGGATCTGTCACAGCTTCCACATGCTCTCAACTCAAAAGCCTACTGGTGCTCGTGATTCTTTAGCTCCGCCCACACGTCACGCCTCTAGGCGCTCGTGTTTTTCCGGGAAAAATCGGTACAGACTATCTTTCTCTTATAAATATAATAAAAATAAAGACTTTTTGGAGTTATGAAGGATGCAGTACTACTCTATAGGTACTCAAGATTAACAGGATATTGAGTGAAAACGAGCATTTCACCCCCCCTTTAAGACAGCATGGAATATATTGTTTAATATAATGTTATAACAGCATATTATATAAACTATTCCTTGCCATCTTGGAATAAAACCTGTTAAAAAAAAAAATCCATTCCATCGTTGTTTATTTAGGTTGAGCTTAGACCAAGAGAAGAGAAAGACACCCACTCCAGCTCAACATCCAGTCAACATCAGTGCTATTGCTATAATTTGGATGGTATGGTATCATGAGCCACAATTAAAGACTTGTGACACTCATGCCAGGCGTTATTGTTGTTGTTGTTGAGTTTACGCGCGCCGATTGCTTTGGGCCGGGCCTAGTCAAAGTCCAGGGCCGTTTTTTAGTCCCAGTCCGTCCCTGCCTGGCTGTGTGAGGAGTCGCAGGAGGAGAGTCCTGTGTGGGTTTGATTCATTCAAAGAATTTGAGGGCTAATGCTTGACTTATTGTTTTATCAGTGATGGAGGTGAATTTCAGATTTTTTTTCTTGTGTCATGTCTATAGTCTTAATCTATATTTGTATATACAATTATATTTTCTGTTTTGTTATTTGAAATAGGCACCTTGCATTAAAATGGGATGCAGACAATGAAAATATACTGTATGTAGTCAACTGAACTTAAAACTACTTTATTGGCTTAAATGTTTCACATGCAGAGTTGCCAAAGCAAAAGAAAAATGTCCAAATTTATAGTTAAAAAATAGATAAACAAGAACCATAGCATAAGAAAGGCAGTGGCTATTTACACTAAGTGCAAATGGCTATAGATTCTATTTATACTATGTTAAAATAGCAGGATTTTCTGCTATTTATATTACTTATTGCAAATAGTGGCAATTATTTGCACCTCAGTACTGTAGTACATTATAAAACAGTATGCAATAATTACGGAGTGTAAATTATAATTTTAATTCAAATTATTAAATGGATGCCACCATATTAGGACAAGAAAGCCCTCCCTCACAACTTTTTTATTATTTCCTAGGTTTTTATTTAAAATAAATGCTTTTTTGATGTGATTTGAAATTTGAAAATATAAAAACAAATTGTCAAAAGTCAGATTCGGACCCGGATCGATTGCATCAAATTGTGAACAACACACGTTTTACCATCTGCACTATTAGAGCTGACGACTGTACTTTATCTGTTGTAATTTTGACTAGCTCAATAAGAAATATATAAGGTGCCATTAAAGTGTAATATTACAATATCGCAGTGAAGTAAAGTGCAACAGATTGTTAATATATTGTAAGATATTACACAGATATTACAGAATAAACTTTAATTCCGTATAATACCTCAGATGAAACATGGTTAAACATGGTTGTTTTCCCGTCTTTTTTTACACCTTAATGTTCTTTAATACTTTACACATTTTATTAGTTTTCTGTTAAGTATGCGCATGTTTTAATGCACGCACGACGCGAAAACAACTAACGTCATCACGCAATGCAAATTACAAGCACATGCGTGGTAAACACATACGTGATGTACATACGTGACGTCACCACGCTACAATCTGCAGCGAGGGGTGTTTCGGAGGAGGTGAGGATCGAGGAGGGAGGAGGCTTCATGAGGAGCGATGAGCGAGGATACACAGGTATCCTATGCGGAATAGCATCTTAAAAGCTTCATGGGAGACACTCCAGAGAAAAGTCTGTGAAATGGAAACTAAAGTAAATGAGAGTGATCGATACAGCTGACGACAGAACCTACGTTTGCACAGGATCCCAGAGAGAGAGGATGACAACTTGAAGTCTCGTGTGCATGAGGTCTGCCGTGTTCTTCCGGCTAGTGAGGTTGGAGCAGTGATTGAGGCAATCGACATTGTCCACAGAATTGGGAGACGCAAAGATGGCAATTCCAATCAGCAACCAAGACCAGTGATCATCCGGTTTATATCGAGAACAGCGAGAGACTTAATCTGGAGGGCATCTAAGAAGAGTGAGTTCCTGAGCAGCAAGAAGCTTTGTTTCAAAGAAGACCTGACTGCTGAAGATAGAGCCATTCGCGGCCGGCTCTGGCCAACAGTAGAAGCGGCAAGAAAGAGAGGAGAGAAGGCTTATTTCGTGTGGATCAGAGCATTTGTTAATGGAAACAAAATTAAAGACACCTGAAAAGGAAAGATCTTGTATGCTCTGTTGAAGTGCAACCATTTCTTAAGGTAACCCCCCATGTGTAATAAGGGGCATTGAGACAGCTAATGATTACATTAGAGCAGTTATCTCTGCAGTTTTTGCAAAGAAGTTCATACAGTTAACGTTATTTGTTCTGAGTTTTTATGTCTGTATCTGTTTTATCTGTAAATGCCAGATCTGCTAGAGACCAATTGGAAAGCAAAGGTTTATTTTTATTTTTTCAAAACAAAGGTGCTGATTTTTATTTTATACAGGAGACTCATGCTGCTAAATCGGATATTTATTTTTGGGAGAGTCAATGGGGGAAAAATATATGGTTTTCATTTGGGAGTAACTGGTCAACAGGGGTCGCTATTTTACAGGGAAACTTTAAAGGGCACATTATTAAACATTTAGCAGATTTAAATGGGAGATGGGTAATACTGGTTGTTGATGTAGATCATTCCCAATTCATTATTGTAAACATATATGCGTGTAACAACAAAAAAGGCAATAAGCTATTATTTACAATAGAAAATATAATAAAGCAGCTGATTACAACTTTTCCTACTGCCAAGATTATATGGGGAGGTGATTTTAATACAGTTATGGATGGAAATCTGGATAGATGGCCTCCAAGAAAATGTTCTTCAGATGAGTTGGAGAATGTATGTCAAAGGATGATTCTTGTTGATATCTGGAGACACAAAAATCCCCAAAAAAGCATATATACTTGGAGTAATATAGATAGGTCACAGAAGTCCCGTATAGAGTTCTGGTTGATTTCTTCGAAGATCGATGACAAGATGGTTTCAGTTCATATAGAACCTTCTGTTCTCAATGATCACCAACCCATTTTTATAAATATATATTTAATAATATTTAGTTACAAACCAAACAGAGATTATTGGAAACTAAACCAAATGCTATTACAAAATAAAAAATTTAAGGATGATGCCGCCGTGATAATTGGAAAATATTAGAGAAAAGCTAGTCTTGATAACAACTTTGGAAGCTGCTGGGAGCTGATGAAATTTGAAGTTCGTAAGTTAGCTATAAAACTAGGGAAGAAAATAGCCAAAGACAAGAGAGAGGAAGAATCCAGAGTTATCACTAGAATAATAAAGTTATCAGAGAAAGTTAGTTTAACTGGATGTGAATTTACAGAACTTCTTTACAACTTAAATTGGACAAGATGTATGAAGACAAAGCTAAATGGGCCTTTGTCAGATCTAGGAGGAAATGGCTTGAAAAAGGGGAAAAATGCACTAAATATTTCTTTAATCTAGAAAAAATTAACTTTGAAGTATCATCCTTAAGTAAATTGAAAATCAATGATGTTGTCTGTGATGATAAAATCCAGATATCAAAATACGTTGCTGATTTCTATCAAAGATTGTACTTACGACGAGTTTCTTTCAAAAGCAAAATTTCCTGTCTCCCCTAAGGAGTATGCTATTGTTTTTGATGCTGTGCCAAGAAATATCATTCAGATTTTAAAATATAACTCAGCTGTTGTAACTGGCAGTTATTTGACTACACAAGAAATCTTTCTTGGCGACATTGACATCACTTCCAAAAAAATTAAATAACTACCTAAAACAAATACATTAGGAATCTAATGCACACTAAAACACTTCCTGCAGCAAGATCCTTTTGGGCTTCTCAGTTTGAAGAAATCAAATGGGAAAGAATGTGGTTAATTGGGGAAAAGTTCCTCTTAAATAATAAAATAAAGGAGGTGTCTTATAAAATTGTACATAGAATATACCCAGCAAAGAAAACTTTAGAGAGATTTAAAATTGACATTGAATATTCCTGTACCTTTTGTGGTATTATGATGAAACAATTTGTCATCTGTTTTTTTGATTGTATATATAGTAAGATATTTTGGAGAGATGTTGAAAACTATATAAGACGTAAAACTGAACAAACTTTAACATTGAGGGGAAAAGATGTTTATTTACTTTGAAGATGGTGGAACAGATAAGGATTTTTCTTTTTTTGTCCAATTGTTTTTAGTCTTGAACACCTTTTAGCAGAGCTAAAACAATCTCACACCACTGTAAGAGGTCTTAAAAATAGAAAGGCTATTAAGATCGATCTTGTACTCTCTAAATGTTTAATTTGCATCCTTTTATGTAATTTGGTCTTGTTTTATTTTTATTTCTATTTTATTTTGTTGTTATTGTTTGTCTTGTATGTCTGTTTTAGTAGTGTATTTTGTGTATCAACCCTGGCATAAACAGATGTTGTTGTATTGTATTGTTAATACTGAATAAAAAAAAAGTGGGCTTTGCTGTGTGTTTCTAAATCATGCAATCTAAATGATCCCCCTTACCTAACCCCACCCCTAAACCTAATGTCACTATGACGTCAACCAATCAGGTATCATGGTGTAAAAACACCCTTATCTGGTAACTCCCATTACTTTCCCGCAGAGACCTATACTTGAAAGGAAAAAGAAACGAGGATGCACAAATAAGAATTGAGAAGCACCCCTGCAGTCTGCAGACAGAGCCTTCTCCTCTTGGAGAACACTTCTTTATAAAGCATATTTTATTTTAGATGGACTAGAAATAATTTTTAATTTATAAAGTTTTATTTTTAAATGTAAGTCAGTAACAATTGGCTGAAGCAAATTTATTTTTCAAAAGGAGACCCTACCCCATTTTGGAGATCTGCAGTTATACACACTTGGAAGAATGGGTGAGTTTTTCAAAATATGAAGTGAATAAGTTTGTTTGATAGGTGAATAAAAAGTTCAGAGCTGGCATGATGACGGTATTTCCTGCTTATCGCTGTAATCAACTGTAGTCTGTAAGTTATAGCATGTAGCATGAGTTGTGAGTTTGAGTCTCGGGCCGGCAGGAATTGTAGGTGGGGGAGTGCATGTACAGTGCTCTCTCCACCCTCAATACCATGACTTAGGGTGCAAGAGCATAAATGGCTGCCCACTGCTCCCGGTGTGTGTTCACAGTGTGTGTGTGTGTTCACTGCTCTGTGTGTGTGCACTTCGGATGGGTTAAATGCAGAGCACGAATTCGGAGTATGGGTCACCATCATAGACTGTATAAAAACATGGACGTATGTCAGTGACGTCACCCGTAGACTCCTGAAGAGACTTTTTGAAGCCTAAAGTGTGAAGAGCGAGCCGTCACCATCTTGGCAGCGCGTGACTCTCACGGACAACCGAAAATGGGCAAAAGAGCGGGAGCTGGTTGCTGAAGCCACGCCCACCTAGCGCGACGGCTGTGACAGCAGTGGCAATTCACCTTTCACTCAAGTGGCCACGCCCTTAATTATGCAGAACTTTAAGGCTTAATATAATTTAAACGGATAAGTTACAAAAAAATTCACCCCCCTCACAGTTGTCATGAAGGGCAAAATTAGGTATATAGACCAAAATCAAACGATTAGGAATGACACAGATCCCTGTCCATGATTGCAAATTTGGTTACTTCCGTTCACACTGAAACGCTTTCCGTTTATACTGAAAATTCATGCACATCCACATATGAAATCACTCGCATATACATATGTACACATATAATGCATATGTTTTTCTCATCTGAACTGCAGAACAAGCAGAGAGATTTGCGCACGCGCATTATATTAATGTACTTTGGCGCTAAAATAATGCGCTCTTGACATAGGTGAAAGTCTGTTTGACGTGACATATTTACCGCCGCGCACTCTCTGTCCGCTGTTTTACGCGACATTTCCCGCCGCGGGCTCTGTACGCTAGTGCTTATCTGTATGTGACCATAGACTGTATGCGAGGCAAGTGTTAGTTTATGTGTGAGTGTGCACACTCATTGGGATAATTGTAAATGCACAAAAACAGACAGAAAAGACATGCCATCGTGGAAATAAAATAAATAACATTTAACTTAATGGCCATTTATACCATCTCTCCGCGTCTTCCTGCTGCTTCTCATCACGCCACCAAAACACGATCAAACCACAAAAACTCTTCTAAAGTCGACGTTCTTTGATGGAGAGATTCAGATGTTAGCTCTGGAGAAAATCCTCTCGCTGACAAACACCCGTGTGCTGCGCGACAGAGTGATCTGAGTACTCCAAGTACGCGAAGACAATAGCGCAGCAAACACACTAAAGATTTGCGCACGGAGATTCTTCAAACTGATTATGTCGAGTCCCAATTCGCCTACTTATACTACGACCTAAAAGTATGTACTTTTTTTGTGAGGGAAAAGTACATACTTTTGAGTGTGTAGCAAAAGAGTATGCACGCTCTGGGACATACTTCGATGACGTCATGCAACATGAACGACAACGTGGTTGACTAGTTACGCTCACCACAACTGTTAACGTTTCATTCATTCTTTATGTCCAATAAAATTTTATTTACTATTCCCATCATTTTTTCTCATCGTTTTTTTTCTCAATACATTTTTCTATGTGTGCTTCTACCAAGTTGAGAAGTGAGGAAGCAAGGCTGCGTCGTAGAACCAAACGCAGGTCGTTTGTGAGGCGGCTGGTTCTGACGTTCATGTGCAATGTGTGTAACGAAATAAAATATAACTTTAATTAGGGTTAAACATTTGAATTCTTACACTTAAAAGCTGAGGGCGCATCTCCGCTGCTGCACCCGGCTGCCATGTTTACATCACCGCAAAGCTCCTCCCTCCCGTACGCAATGGGTTGTGGGCAATATTAGCACTTAGAGTGTGCATTGATCTGCACTTCGAATTCTAACCGGAAATAGTAGACCATCCGGGTATCTTTGGAATACTATTTTCAACATACTACGATTTGGGACGTACTAATTCTAGTTTCGTATACTATTTAGGACGGATAGTATGCGAATTGGGACTCAGCATGTGAATCGCTTTAAACGTCCTTATGGTTGGCTAACACTTCCATCGATCAAAACTGTGCTGGCTAGGCATTGGCTAGCTTACAATAGCCAAACACGAGGTGTGGCGATTGACACCTCGCTAAACCACTCAGTGACCCCTGGAGTGTTCTGGGCTATAACATCGCCTGTGATTGAAGGAAAGAGACGAGGGAGGGTTTTACTCGGAAGAGACCATTCTATGAGAAACAAGAGCTGGAATACGATTTAGAATCGATATTTCTTTGAAAATGGACGCTATCTACCACTATAACTCAAATCGCGCATGTAAACAAAGGAGGGTCTTTCATTTTTTCCCCTATTTATTTGTTGTTTTGGATTAAAAAGTGGGATGCATCTTGAAGAGTGGACCCTTACCTTGAAATGTGTGCTGGTGTTTCTTGGAATAGTCCGAGCTGACCAGAACTATAGGCGATGAAACGTAAGTACTTCCGCGCAATTTGTACAAGTTTAAATGACCGGTCCTATGTTAACCCTTTCCTCTCTGCTGTATTGATTTAAAAAACAAGCTCAGAACGTGGATATTGAGTGTTTTAGCTTTCAAATGATATATAGTTTATGATAGTTTATTGAATATTTTTCTAAAACAAAGGTTATTAAATTGACAGCCATGCCCTGCCACGCCCTATCGGCCCGTGGCCGGGCCGGTGCAGGTTAAGATTAATAAAGTAACAAATAGTAATCTGGCGCTACAAAAAAAATCTAATCAAATTTAATTGACCTTCAAGGGGGCGGGGCGCCCCCCTTATATAGTGGCAGGGGAAATCTTGCCGTACGTTTTCAGTGGAGGGAACGAAAGCTCTCTAAATCTAAAATATCTTAAACTGTGTTCCGAAGATAAACGGAGGACTTATGGATTTATGGATTTGGAATGACATGAGGGTGAGTCATTAATGACATAATTTAATTTTTTGGGTGAACTAAGATAATGCACTGATACAGTAGGCCTACGTTCAGCCAGCTATGTCTGCTGTACGATCTGGGATGGAAATTTAACTTTTTTGTCCACCGGCCACTGTGGCTGGTGGATTTCAAAATCTACCAGCCACTCAATGTTTTTACCAGCCACTTTCTTGTTTTCAACCGACAATGTGTAACTGCATGTGAAAATTTATACTACAAGATCTACAAGATTTAAGCATTTTATTTAATCTCAAGTCTCAGTGAAATACTGACATTTTCTCTTTCTCTCTTATACACACACAAACCATGAGTAGGGCAGATTAAACAAAAAACTAACATTCCTCCACCCATCCTCCCCACTCCCAGTCCAATTTACTCCTGCTTATCAGAATCTGATTCTGAAGTTTCAGAGGTGCTTTCCTGAGCGTTCTTCTTCCCCTCCATGAACTGTGGCCTTCTAGCAGTAGCGGTTTTAGGCACGGGCGAACCGGGCAACCGCCCGGGGCGTCATTTTTTCGTGACACATTGGGGGCGGCAGCACGAGCAGATAAACAAAAAATCCTCTGTGTCACGAAGCGGTTTTTTCGTCATTTATATCATTTCACTGTGTGTGGAATTGGCAAATTGGCGCTCCCTGCAGCTGCCGGCGCCCCTGCTTGCTGAAAATATCCACTGAAGCTCTGTGTTGTGAGAGAAGTGTAAGGGAGTGGGGCGAGAGGCGCGTGCGACATTTCACCTCTGGGTCTCTCTCAAATGGAAGGGACAGGGCGGGGGTGGACGGGGACGGGGGATCCACACTAGTAATATAATTAATAATAGGCTAAAGTCAGTCACACACCTCGACTTTCTTCCAAATAACGCACATTTCATTCATAATGTTATAATACAGGCCTATAGTTCCTGCAAATGATACTAGGTAATACAAAACGATTATGCGGTCATCAAGGTGAATTGGTTTAGTCTTGACTTCTGGTCCTGAGTGACAGTTGGGGGGATGGGAAATCTGTTGATTGTCGAGTGCCAAATAAACATGATGGAGATGGAGAAGAAAAGGTCAAAGCCAGGTGCCCAATTTCAAAAAAAAAGAAAAGAAGAAGAGGAGAAACGAGCAAAAGATAAAGGTATGCAACTATTGTCTCTGTATGATTACAGTATCCATTTCATGAATTAAGGGCTAATGTTAATTGGTGGTGGGTATAACTCTTTGTTAGCCTTTTTGCTATGATGCTTGCTATGCTTATACAACAATAATTTGGTTTCAACTCAATCACGAGATCTAATTTATAATATTGTGCTTTGCAATAAAACTGTTAAAAGTTCAGTTATCATTTCCATCAGTTGGTTTAACATTAGGCCCTGTAAATAACCAACGCCATTTTATTTGCTACACAGTATGCTAAGTATAGTTTCCTAAGTATAGTTTTACAAGTCATAACTAAAAGTGTGTTATGCGTATAATTTGAGGCAGTGACCTAATGGCACCTCCATGAAAGTTGGATTGATATACAAATTTTGGTTGAAAAATATCCTGAAACCCAAAAAGTTTTTGTTTTTGCCTATACATATTATTTAAAGTCATTTTATTTTTTTAAACAACTGAGTCCCAGTGACCATAGCATAACGTGAATAAAATATAATTTTTCAATGTATTTTTTTTTACTATTTGTTTCTATGCTCTAAACAATGTGATGACATGGGGGAAAAAATGAAATAAATAAATGTTTTTTTTTTTTTCCGGGTCTAGGAGGATATAGCGTGTAATGACAGACAGTGTGTAAGAGCATGTTTATGTAACCCTTCTATTATGTTTTGAGTCAATTTGACCCTAGGCTGTTTTAGCTTTTTAAAACATTATCCTATGGTCTTTTGATTTCAAATGCAGTTAAATTGCAATTACATGGGCACTTCTAAAATATTTTGGAGCATCCTCTGCCACTGGTCAGGATGAGCCAACCACCTCCTCCGCTACACATATGTCTCCACAAATATCTGATATTGAGGATGAAGACCTCTTTGCCTCTACTTCTACCCATCATGAGCTTTCAGGTGTGCATATCGTGTGTGTGTGTGTGTGGGCTACAAGACAACTGCAATTTAATGTAATTTTAATATTTCTGATAATTTATGAGTAGGACTGTGTTTTTTCACTGCTATGTGTTTTGAGTAATATGCCAATATGCTGTCTGATAGAAATGCCTGGAGCTGAACCCCCACTGAGCCCCACTGGCCCTCACATCTGACTGACAGGATTCGGACTGAGCTGGTTCACAAAGGACCAAGTAAAGTGCCACCTGGCTTTGTTTTCCGTAGGAATGAGAGTAATGAGAGAAGTTGCCACCACTAATATTTTAAGAAGACATTAGTAAGTGGTGAAAAGATGGCAAGAAGTTGGCTGATTTATTCAATTAAGAACAACAGCCTCTTTTGCTTCTGCTGCAAATTGTTTTCCAAGAGGAACATCAATTTAAGTGCAGGAATGACAAATTGTAAACATGCATGCAGTGATCTCACATCATATGAAAACAGTTGTTATAATAAAATATTGCTGTTTGTGCAGAACTATGTTCGCTATTTTTTTGGTGTGTGTGTGTGTGGGGGGGGGGGTGCACTCTGGTTTTAGAGTCACGGTTTTCGGTACAGTTCGGTATGTGCTGTGTTTATGGAAAAACTATACTGAATATTCTATCCAACTACAAGCAACAACACAAATAAATACAACAGAGTAAAGATACAAACAATAAACAGTGATTTTCAGGTTTTTAATTTTTTTTTTTTTTTAGGCAGGTCTAGCATAAGTTTTTAGGTACAGAAATTGAAAACGGTAATCAAATGTAAAACAGCATTGCATATCGGACTGTATAAATTAGAGATTATTCTTTATTAAAGTTACAAAAGCTTTTTAATTAAGGGAAGTTAGTGATTTCTTTGTTGTTGCTGTTCGATTAATATAAAGACTGTCACTTTAAGATAATGCACTGATATAAATGATAATTTAGTATTAGTACTCGATGTCGCCGCACATGGCTGCTTCAGTGCTTGGCTCTCCAGTGTTTGTGCTTTTTTTGTTCGTTTTTCCTGTTTTTTGTTTAACAAACACGATCAGTTTCACCAGGGATGAACTGCTGAACATTCGGCAGAACACACCACAAGATCTTTTACCGGTTTTAAATTATTCAGACGTTTTACTGAACGTTGTTATCGGAGGAGCGGCGGCGCTGATCAAGCGCTTCAGGACGCGCAGACGGGGGAAGAGAGCGCGAGCGCTCGTCAGACTCAGGAAGCGCGGATTTCGAACGCCGTTGCCTAGCATCCATCTCGCAAATCTCAGCTCTCTACCCAACAAAACAGACGAACTGCTTCTGCTCTCTCGGACAAAAAAGGATTTCTCTCACTCTGATGCTCTTTGTTTCACAGAAACCTGGCTGAATGACGCCATACCGGACAGCACGCTCCATCTGCCGGGCTTTCAGCTGTTCAGAGCGGATCGCGAATCAGAATCAACTGGGAAATCGCGCGGCGGCGGGACATGCTTTTACATCAATGAACGGTGGTGTACAGATGTAACCGTGTTAAAGAAGATGTGCTGTCCTGATCTAGAAATGCAGTTTGTCAACTGCAAGCCGTTCTATTCGCCGCGGGAGTTTCACTCGTTCACTCAGTGTTTACATCCCTCCGCAAGCGCATGTGAGCTCAGCTTTACAGAAACTTGCTGATCAGATCACAGACACAGAACAACAACACCCGGACTCTGTTTTAATCATTCTTGGGGACTTTAACAAAGCCAATCTCTCCCGTGAACTGCCAAAATACAGACAGCATGTTACATGTCCCACCAGAGACAGTAATATATTGGATCACTGTTACACCACAATAAAGGATGCATATCACTCTGTTCCACGAGCAGCTTTGGGAAGTTCTGATCACTGTCTGGTTCATCTTATACCGTCCTACAAGCAAAAACTTAAATCTGCTAAACCTGTAGTAAGGACTGTGAAGAGATGGACCAGCGAAACAGAGCAGGATTTACAATCTTGTTTTGACCTCACTGATTGGAGTGTTTTTGAAGCTGCTACCACCGATCTGGACGAACTCACAGAGACCGTAACATCCTATATTAGTTTATGTGAGGATATATGCATTCCTAACTCAACTTCAGTGTGGAGAGGTCTAAGAGCCATCACGAACTACAAGACACCATCCCCTTGCACTGAGGCTAATCAACGACTTGCTAACGACCTGAATGAGTTTTATTGCAGATTTGAAACCCCCATCACTCATTTTGACCATCTCCCTACACAACCATTAACACATCCTGCAATCCCACCCTCCACACCTCCTGCTCTTCAAATCTGTGAATATGATGTGCGCCAGGTCTTCAAGAAGAACAAAAGAAGAAAAGCACCAGGCCCAGATGGTGTTACACCAGCCTGTCTGAAAATCTGTGCTGACCAGCTGGCCCCCATCTTTTCACAGATCTTCAACATATCCCTGGAGTTGTGTGAAGTGCCTTCCTGCTTCAACGCTCCACCATCATCCCCATCCCAAAGAAACCCAAGATAGCAGAACTTAACGACTACAGACCTGTGGCTCTAACGTCTGTCATCATGAAGTTGTTTGAAAAACTGGTTCTGGCTTATCTGAAGGACATCACTGGACCATTACTGGACCCCCTCCAGTTTGCTTACCGAGCAAACAGGTCCGTGGATGATGCAATCAACATGGGATTGCACTTCATCCTGCAACATCTGGACAAAACAGGGACTTATGTGAGGATCCTATTTGTGGACTTTAGTTCGGCATTCAACACCATCATCCCAACAGCCCTTCAGACCAAACTGACCCAGCTCTCTGTTCCTAGCTCCATCTGTCAGTGGATAACCAGCTTTCTGACAGATAGGCAACAGTCAGTGAGACTGGGGAAATTCACATCAAACAGCTGCTCCACCAACACTGGTGCCCCTCAGGGATGTGTTCTCTCCCCTCTGCTCTTCTCCCTGTACACCAACGACTGCACCTCTAAAGACCCCTCTGTCAAGCTCCTAAAGTTTGCAGACGACACTACAGTCATCGGCCTCATCCAGGACGGTGATGAGTCTGCTTACAGACAAGAGGTTGAGCAGCTGGCTGTCTGGTGCAGTCTTAACAACCTGGAGCTGAACACGCTCAAAACAGTGGAGATGATCGTGGACTTTAGGAGAAACCCACCTGCACTTTCCCCACTCACCATCATGAACAGCACTGTGACTGCAGTGGAGTCATTCAGATTCCTGGGAACCACCATCTCTCAGGACCTGAAGTGGGACAATCACATTGACTCCATTGTTAAAAAGGCCCAGCAAAGGTTGTATTTCCTTCACCAGCTGAGGAAGTTTAACCTGCCACAGGAGCTGCTAAAATAGTTCTACTCTGCCGTCATTGAGTCTGTCCTCTGTACTTCAATAACTGTCTGGTTTGGTTCAGCAACAAAACCAGACATCAGAAGACTACAGAGAACTGTTCGGACTGCTGAAAGGATTGTTGGTGCTCCCCTGCCCACCCTTCAAGAACTGTATACATCCAGAGTGAGGAAAAGGGCTCAGAAAATCACTCTGGATCCCTCACATCCAAGTCACCCCATCTTTGAACTTTTACCATCTGGCCGGCGCCTCAGAGCCGCAAACACCAGAACAGCAAGGCACAAGAACAGTTTCTTCCCCCAGGCAATCTACCTCATGAACAGTTAAATGTTCCCTACTTATGCTTATAAACGTGCAATATCCTTATATTTATTTGTTAACCCTCCATCCTAGAACATTCCTGCATCTCACTCAATCCTATTCCATTATCATTTATAGCACAATTGTTTATACACTTATTTATTTGCCAATTTGTAAATCTCTTTTTTTTTTCTTTTTTTTTTCTGTGTGTTGTTGTCTCTGTGTACTGGAAGCTTATGTCACTAAAACAAATTCCTTGTATGCGTAAGCATACTTGGCAATAAAGCTCTTTCTGATTCTGATTCTGTTTCTGGAGGTAGGGTGTTCGTGTGGGGTTTCAGTGGAGGGTGGGGTGTTTTGAGTTCAGGGCTCTCACAGCCTGGGGGAAAGAGCTGTTGAGCAGTCTGGTGGCGCAGGCTCTGATGCTCCTGTACCATCTTCCTGTTGGCTTTGCTGGAGCATCATTTAAGGAAAATGTCCAGGATGGATGGGAGAGGGGCACCGATGATCTTTGCTGAGGGTCTGCTGGAGGGTCTTGCGGTCTGCTGTACTACAGTTCCTGTACCAGACAGTGATGCAGCTGGTCAGCACGCTCTCTATGGTTCCTCTGTTTAAAGTGGTCAGGATGAGCGGAGGGAGACTTTTCTCTGCTCTTTTCAGCTGGCGGAGAAAGTGTAGCCGCTGTTGTGACGTGAATTTCAATATAATGTCAATTCATTTGTTTGTTTATCGTCTCTGTTTTCTTCAGGTAATCACTGGCACAAGCGTCGTAAAACCGGAGGGAAAAGAAAGCCCTATCATAAGAAAAGAAAATATGAACTGGGTCGCCCTCCTGCCAACACAAAGGTGCTATACTGTAGTTGACAAAATCAAAGATTTCATCAAAGATCATCAACTAACATAATCATCTGGCTATTTTTATCATTTCATATGGATTTGATTTGAATGACTACAGAGACACAAGTGGTTAAATGGTGCATAAACTAAAAAGTGATGCATAAACTACATAGAGAATACATAAACCTGTATAATAATAATTTACATAAAAATAAATCAATTTAATAATTATTTGTAAAATGTTTAGATCGGCCCCCCTCGTATTCACACAGTGCGCGTGAGGAGAGGCAATAAGAAATACCGCGCGCTGAGACTGGACAGGGGGAACTTTGCCTGGGGCTCTGAATGTGAGTGCAAACCCTGCTCATAATTAAACTCCCTTCCTTCCTTCCTTCCTTCCTTATCTCCTCCTGTTATTTTAGCTCCAAAAGCAATTTCCTACATTTTTATTACATTGATCTCATTTATAAGATGAATTTGGTTTGTAGGTTTGTAAGTTTGAGGACTAAACTGACCGGCTCTATTGTATTACTGTACTTTATTATTGACTTTTTAAAAATGTGCATTTATAAGTATTAAAACCGTTAAATGCCTTTAGACTGAGATCATGGAAGGGGTGCCTGGAAATTTTGTGTGAAGTATCTGATGTTACACATCACTGTTAAACAAAACAATTTGCTTGCGCGGGGAAAACTGTTTCTTGTTGAGTTTTCCACAATTTGAGCCATTCACAACCACCTCCATTTTCTTAAACTGATCATTGAGAAGAGGATGTTTTTTCAACAGCATTAGCTACTCATTACTCTACTCATTTCCATTAATCCATTCAATCCTTACAGTATGTGTCCTAATCCTTGCTGACTGATTTAGTAATATCACAGGATGTTCTAATTTTTATTCATTATTCATAATTTGAGGAACAAGAAACAAGCCAAATTGTGGTCGCACAAACTCATTTTCAGTTTTTTTTTTCTGCGTTGTTCAAAACCACTCAGTCAAAGACAAACCTTTGTTTAATTAGTCAAAGAGTCCCACTGATTCTGTTTAAGTTTGCTTTTTACTGTTCTTCTGTCTTAGCCTGTATTGCGTCCAGGCCTGTTCAGTGTGGCAGAGCAGACGGATACATCTTGGAAGGGAAAGAGCTGGGCCCGTATTCATAAATAATCTTAATGCAAAAAGTAGCTCCTAGTGACAAAATTCTAAGAAAATTCTTAGAAATGTGGGCGTTTACTCTTAAAATTAAAGAAAAAATCCTAGTAAAGAAAAAATTAATTCAGAAAGCATATTAACCCTTAAAAGAGGTCTTAAGGTCAAATTTGTTAAGAGCAAAGACGAGGACTTTTAAGAGGTTTAAGAGTTTCTTTAGCAGAAGAGAAAATGGCAGAAAGACGAAGAGGCAGAAGAAATGTGTTGTAGACAATGGATGACAGTGAGTTAATAAGACGCTATAGATTATATAATAATAATTTATAATTTAATATATAAATTAAAGTAATCACTACATTACTTTATTTGGCAACTGGGAAAATGCAACAATGCAATAGTGATGATTTGGGTCTGTCACAACCTTCTGTAAGCAGAGTGATCACACAAACAATTACAGCACTTTCATAACATCTTATTGTGTCGCAGTTCATTTCGTTTCCACTGGACATTCACACCTTGCAGGCTCAAAAAAACTGCATTTATGAATATAGCAGGCTTATAGGTGCGCACAAGCAAGGGGAATGAACCGTTAATAGTTTGTGCTATACGCTCCCATGTCTGCTTCTTGTCCCTTGTTGTGACACCCGGCCCGAATTTTCCTTTAAGAATGGCCTTGTGTTCATCCACTAACTGGGCTAACAGTAAACACTGTTCCTCTGTCCAGTTTGGCTTTCTCGCCCTTCTTGGTTTTGATTCAGTGTTTGATACATTACAACCAACATTCAAACCGCCACTTAAATAGGACAGAAATCACTGTAATTAGAAAGAGTGGAACAATTTTTATCATTCTAAGCCAATCAAATACCTTGTAGGAAATTAAAAGCATGGTGAATAAAAAAAAGATTTATATACACACATATAATGTGTGAAATGCCCAATTATTATTTGTGTGTGTGTGAGAGAGAAAACAGTCAAATAGGTAAAATTACACATTTAAATTCAAAGTGAGAATTAGAATAGACCCTATACTTAAAATCACTCTTTTTTTTCCCCTTCTTGGATAACCAACCAATCACAGTCTTCAAAAGATTGTGTCATACATAGCAACGGGGTCAACCCCGCCTCCTCACTAAGATGAAAGTTTTTGTCTTTTCCTTACTCAGAGTTGCTCTCAGATCGGTCCTGAATCACTCTTAAGCTAAGACTCCTATGTAAAAGTTTTTAAGCTAAATTAAGAGTTTTCTGAGAGGATTCTTAGAATCTTTATGAATACGGGCCCAGTAATTCAATAGAGCTGGGCCGGGTTTCCCGATAACTATGTATCTTAGCTCTTAAGAGCGTTTTCTACGTGCAAACTTACGAACGCTCGCAGCAATTCCACGAGTGTTTCCCAAAAATGCACTTAACATGAACGCGCGAGAACGCGCTCTACGTGCTACTTACGAGTCGCTGTCCATTCGCGAAGTGCTGAAATTTAACCTTATATGGAATCGTATTCTGAACGTTTACCCTAATAATTGTCATCTGTTTTGGATTACCAATCAAGACAATCAAGTCTATATAAAGCACCTACATACAGGCGGAGACACTGACAAAATGGCTGAAAATAGAGAAAAACAAAGATGTGATTTTTACCAGATTTAAAGGACACCATACTAATAAAGAAAAACAAAACATATGGGAGGACATTGCTACCAAACTAACTGCAACCAGGGGTGTTCAAAGGTCAGGGAAGGAGGTCCGCAAGAAGTGGCAGGATTTTGCAAGCCTGGCAAAAAGGAAGAGGGCACTGCAGAGGACTGCAATTAAAAAAACAGGTGGTGGGACCAATGAGTCCCCCCTTCTTCCCAGCCGAGGAAGAAAAGGCATTGTCAATACTTGGCACAAGTGCTTCAGATGGAATTAGTGGTGGTACTGACATCCATGGAGGAGTAGGGATAACTCAACCTGAACCTGAGTCAGGTCCTTCATGCTCAGAGGAACCATTAGTTTCATCTGCCATCTCCGAGCATCTACCATCTCCTAGTCCTCCAAAAAACCCTCCCAGGACACAGCCTCCATCTTCAGTGGTCCAGACTGCAGCCACAACAACTCAGCAGTTTGAGAATGTCTGTAGCTGTAGTCAGGACCTAGTGCAGCTGGAGAGAGAGAAACTAGATGTCTTGAAAGACATTAGGCAATGCCTTCAAGAAGCCAATGAGAGAGATAACAACTTCCAACAGCAGCTCATTGAGCTCAAGAAGGCCAAACTGGCCTTAGAAGAGGGGAGGGTTGCACTAGAGGAGATGAGTTTTGCAAGGCCCTCAATTTCTGTGCCAATTATCTTGCCAGAAGACACAGGTAATGTGATTTATTGTTTCAGTAATTTGTGCAGTGTGAAATGTTTTCTATATGTAGTTATGACTCATCTCACTGTACAATGTATTTTGCAGGTTGGGGGGAACTGAATAACCCAAATTAATAAAACTATGCAATGTTTTTTTTATTAATAAAGCTATATGCAGTGTTTTTGATGTCCATGTGTTTGTTGAACCATGCACACGAGGCCTAAGACCATATGAAATAATATAATAATTGTTATGAGTTCTTCCAAATGTTTCTGAAGTAAATGGCTAATGGTTGATGATTATTTTCAGACATAAGCATTTAAGTTTCAATATTATTAATATAAAGTCTATATATTTGGCGTGACAGATAACACAAATATATATACAGTACTTCATCTAGCCAATACATTTGGTATAGACAAAAAAATCAACAAAATTTTTTACCAGTACTGTTCTATGTATACATTTTTATAATAAGCACAACTTTTCATCATTATGAACGGAGGATAGATTAAAGGAATATAATATGTAATCTATATAGTTTCTAAGCATGCCACACCTTCACTTTCTTCAAGGTAGGGCCTAATGTCATTACTGAAATTGATGATAGGCAGTGGGATATGTGAACATTATCACAGCCTGATGACCTTCACATGGTTTCCTCAATTAAGCTAGGATTAGTATAGAGTTTACACCTCACTAGACTTGCAGAGGAAATCATGGCTGCACTACAGCGTGTTCTTCAATTGAGGGTCAGAGAAAGACAAAGACAGAGATGACCACGAAGTAGACTGGTGACTTTAAATGCCTTCATCAGACAGCATCAAACCCCCTTGGATATCCTTGATGACATGGCTATAATAAGGCGATACCGTCTGCCAAGAGGACAAATAGCCCAATTGCTAAATAGCATTGGACCTCTGCTGAATGCATGCCACCAGGATAAATTTTGCCTTGTCCCCTGAAATCCAACTCCTATCAGCCTTGAGATTTTATGCAACAGGCAGTTTTCTCCAGGTACTTGGTGATGGGCTTGGACTAAGTAAGGCATCAGTTTCAAGAGCTGTTCAAGCGGTCACCAATGCATTACTTCCACTTGCTGTGGAACACATTCAATTTCCAGCATCAAGACAGGACATCACAGAAATACAACAGTATTTTTTAACACATCATCACATCCCACAGGTCATTGGAGTGATCGATGGTACCTTGATCCCTATCCTTACACCATCTGTGGATGGCCATGTATATATATGCCGCAAAGGCTATGCAGCTATAAACTGCCAGGTGATCTGTGACCATAAGGGTTTGATTACAGACATTGTGGCAAGGTGGCCCGGAAGCACACACGACTCACCAATTCATCTGTTGGTCAGGAGGCACAAAACTTACAGGGACAGTGGAGGCTGCTTGGGGACAGTGGATACCCACTGAGGCCATATCTCTTCACACCTGTGGCTAATCCTATGAATAACAGGGAGACAAATTTCAACAAGGCACACCGTGTTGCACGTAGTATTGTGGAACGCACAATAGGGAGGTGGAAGATGCGCTTTGGGGCAATTCACCAGTCCAGCGGTGGTCTTTGTTTGCTCCACAAAAGTGCTGTGCAGTAATAATAGTAACAGCTATGCTGCACAACATTGCAGTGCAGATGAGAGTGCCCTTACTTAACAGGGAGGAAGATGAAGAGGTGGAGGAGGAGGATGTGGAGGACGAAGATGGCATGGGACCACATGGCCAACCAAGAAATGCCCAATACATGGCTGATTTTCCTGCACGTCAGCAAGTCATTGACAGATTTTTTTGAATTCATTCCTATTTTGCCCAGTCCTTGAAGCAAATTTCCCACATTATTTCTTTTATGATTTTTTTTGTTCATTCATTTAATTTAGATGTTTTTTTTTATCTTGTTTTCCCCTTTTTATTTATTTCATTTATAAATTCATGTAAACAAAAAACGAGTACAATAAAGTGTACAATAAAGTACAATCAAAATATTATTATATTACTCGCGTTGCAGTGTGTTAAATCTAGATAAAATGCTTTTGGGAAACAGACCGTAATATTAAGATCAATCGTACGATCGTTTTTACGATCAACTTAAGCTTACGATGCTTTTGGGAAATGCAGCCCTGGTCAGTTTAGTCCTCAAACTTACAAACCTACAAACCAAAAATTCATCTTATAAATGAGATCAATGTAATAAAAATGTAGTAACTTGCTTTTGGAGCTAAAATAAGAGGAGATAAGGAAGGAAGGAAGGAAGGAAGGGAGTTTTAATTATGAGCAGTGTGTGCACTCACATTCAGAGCCCTGGCAAAGTTCCCCCTGTCCAGTCTCAGCGTGCGGTATTTCTTATTGCCTCTCCTCACACGCACTGTGTGAATACTGCCTTTCTTAAAGGAAAATTCGGGTCCGATGTCACAGCAAGGGACAAGAAGTAGACATGGGAGTGTATAGCACACACTATTAACGGTTCATTCCCCCTGCTTGTGCGCACCTTATAAGCCTGCTATATTCATAAATGCAGTTTTTTGAGCCTGCAAGGTGGGAATGTCCAGTGGAAACGAAATGAACTGCGACACAATAAGATGTTCTGAAAGTGCTGTGATTGTTTGTGTGATCACTCTGCTTACAGAAGGTTGTGACAGACCCAAATCATCACTATTGCATTGTTGCATTTTCCCAGTTGCCAAATATCGTAATGTAGTGATTACTTTAATTTATATATTAAATTATAAATTATTATTATATAATCTATAGCGTCTTATTAACTCACTGTCATCCATTGTCTACAACACATTTCTTCTGCCTCTTCGTCTTTCTGCCATTTTCTCCTCAGCTAAAGAAACTCTTAAGCCTCTAAAAAGTCCTTGTCTGTGCTCCTAACAAGTTTGACCTTAAGACCTCTTTTAAGGGTTAAGATGCTTTCTGAATTACTTTTTTCTTTACTAGGATTTTTTCTGTAATTTTAAGAGTAAACGCCCAGCTTTCTAAGAATTTTCTTAGAATTTTGTCACTAAGAGCTACTTTTTGCATTAAGATTCTTTATGAATACGGGCCCTGGAGTTTAACTTTATAAGATGAATTTGGTTTGTAAGTTTGAGGACTAAACTGACCAGCTCTATTGAATTACACTTTAACTAACAGGTTGCACTCGCAAAACCAGGATCATTGACATTGTGTACAATGCCTCTAACAATGAGCTTGTGAGGACCAAGACCCTGGTGAAGAACTGCATTGTTCTGGTAGACAGTACACCGTTCAGGCAGTGGTATGAAGCCCACTACGCCATTCCACTGGGCCGCAAGAAAGGGGCAAAGCTGGTAGGCTTTCATTTCACAGCTCACTCTATAAAAAGATGAAGATGTGTATTATTAGAAATGAAATTCAGGCATCTGAACCGCAGTGTTTATGCTCCCTTTCATGCATATTGCACATAGCAAGAGCTTTTCCAAAACCACAAGCTCCAATATGTCATCTTTATATGGTTGTTACAATGCAAATTTTCAGAGGAGCTTTTTTTTTTGCCAGAATATATTTATTAATTTTTTTTGCAAACACAAACACAAGACAAACAACCACAATGCCTTTCAGAAAGCCATCTCTTTACAAAGCAACGGTCTGCAAATATTTATCACTTATCTTTAAAATAAAAATATAAAATAAAATACATGAATTGTACAAATCAGGTGGTACAAATTATTATCTTGAAGTGAACTGCAGTGTCCACACATCTCAGTCATTGTCATCTGTTAAATCCAAATCTTTGGCATAATCAATAAAAGTATTCCAGATATTCTCAAAAAGTCCCTGTTTGCCTTTTAGCACATATGTAATCCTCTCTAGCGGCAGAGCAGACAGCATCTGCTGTAACCATAAAGTGCCTCTTGGTCTACATGTTTTTTTCCAAAATAAAGCTATCTTTTGCCGTTGAGCAGACTAAGGTCTATAAATGTACGTTCATTTTTAGTATAATTATGCTTCTCTGGATATAAGCCCAATATAAACAATTTTGGATCTAGTATTATTTGTTTGGAAATAATATTTTGAATAATCTCTCTTACTTCTTCCCAAAAGAGTGTGATTTTTGTACAATGCCACATACAGTGAACCAGTGTTCCTCTACATTGTTTACACTTTGAACACACATCAGGAATATTTCCATTATATCGACAGAGTTCCACTGGAGTCACATATGTCCACATTAACCATTTAAATTGAATAACTTTAAGACGAGTATTTATTGATGTTGTGTGGGCTAAAGTACATGCATTCTGCCAGTCTTCCTCTGAAAGCTGTAATGACAAATCATCCTTCCAAGCTTTAAATCTATCATGAGAACTTTCCGAAACGTAAGACATAATCAGATTATAAAACTGAGAAATAATGCCTTTCTTTTGACTATCTTTTAACAACATTTCTTCCAAGTCTGAAGTGGTGGGTTTCTTTAATATATTGTTTTGACCTGTTCTTATAAAACTCCTGAGTTGGAGATATTTAAAGAAATGTTTTTTTATCTAAGTGAAATTTATCTTGTAATTCTTGAAAGGTCATAAGTATATCAGATTTTGGTAAATACACATCTCGAACCATTCTCAGTCCCTTGGTTTCCCATAACTTAAATGTTGCGTCTGCCCTGCCTGGTGGAAAAAATTGGTTGCCCCATAATGGACTAAATTGAGACAGACAATGTGGATCTTTCATAAGTGTCTTCACATCACTCCATACTTTTATCATGTTTTTAAGAATTGGGTTTTCAATTTCTCTTAATAGTTTCTTTATTGTATTTGAGTATATATATGAGGGAAGAGGTAAGTTCAATCCTTGTGATTCCATTTCTATCCAATGCGGTGAATGATTAGTATAATAAAACATAATAGACCTTAGTTGCGCAGCCCAATAGTACAACTTAAAATTAGGACATTTCAAACTTCCACGTTTATAAGGCAAGTACATTAAAGACAAACAAAGTCTTTCCCTTTTATTATTCCAGAGAAAGCGTATAAACATTTTCTTCATTTGTGAGAAAAAACCAAATGGGGATGGCAGGGGAATATTCTGAAACAGATATAGTAGCTTTGGAAGAATGTTCATTTTTAAAATGTTAATTCTCCCAATTATAGATATTGGCAGCGGCATCCATCTATCAACTGAATTTTGTATTCCTGTTACTAAAAGATTGTAATTTACCTCAACTATTTTTTCTAAACTTGGTAAAATCTGTATCCCCAAGTACTCAAATTGTGTCACAACATTAAACTGTATAACATCTGGGATTGGGTTTGCTCTTTCATGTTTATTTAACAATAAAATAGAAGACTTGGTTTTATTGAGCTTGTAACCTGAAATTTCACTAAATGACTGGATGACTTCCAGAATGATCCGTATTGATGTGTTCAGATTTGAAATAAATAAGATCACATCGTCTGCAAACAAAGAAATCCTATGTTCAGTTGGTCCTACTGTAATTCCACTAAGTTGAGGATGGGAACGTATTGCAATTGCCAATGGTTCTATTGCTAACGTGAATAATAAAGGCGAGAGCGGGCAACCTTGTCGGCACCCGCGTTTTATTGCTATCGGTTGAGAAATATTTCTATTAGTGATGATTTCATCAAAATTGTTACCACATCCAAATTTTTCTAATACCCGGAAAAGATATGGCCATTCAACCCTATCAAAGGTCTTTTCGGCATCTAATGATAAAAAAGCTGTATCCTGCATCCTCTTTATAATGAATAATATTTAATAATCTCCGTACATTGTGGAAGCCTTGCCTTCCCGTGACGAATCCATTTTGATCTAGATTTATTAAATAAGGGAGAGTTTTTTGTAATCGTTTTGCTAATAATTTAGAAATGATTTTTAAATCTGAATTCAAAAGACTAACGGGTCTTAGATTTTCACATTTATCTAAAGGTTTTCCTGGCTTAGGCAGGAGAGTAATCAAGGCTGTATTTAATGAAGGAGGAAGAACATTCGATTGAAAAATTTCTTCAAACATGTCCAATATAGGTACCAGAAGTTTATTCTTAAATTTCTTATACAGATCTATAGGAATGCCATCAGGCCCTGCTCTTTTCCCAGATTTCATGCTATCAATGGCTTGTCCAATTTCTTCTATTGTAAATTTTGAATTTAAATTAACTCTATCATCCTCCGAAATAATGGGTATATCTTTTTTTATTTAGAAAGATGCTTATATTGTCAAGTTTAATTGATGCTTGTGCTTTATATAATTCTTCATAATAGCCCTTAAACGCATTATTAATTGCTATTGGATCCAACAGTGTCTGCCCATTTGATATTATTGAAGTGATTGGCGATTTAGTTTCAAGCTGTTTTATTTGCCATGCCAACAATTTGCCAGCCTTATCACCTTGCTCGTAAAATGTTTGTTTCAAGCGTAGAAGACTTGAGGCAGCTCTAAAAGCAGACTGCTTATCATATTCAGCGCTCAGTAATAATAATTCTTTCTTCAATTGTGAATTACTAATATTTTCAGAATTATTTACTTTCGTTTGAAGGGCTCTTATTCGATTTTCCAATTGTAATCTAGTTTCCTGTGTCTTTTTTGATTTAGAACCTGTATAACTAATGATATGCCCTCTCAGGAAAGCCTGAAAGCTTCCCACCTAACGCATGCAGTAGTTTGTGTAGTGTTAATTTGAAAGTACTCATCTATCTGTTTTTCTAAATATTTCACCAAGTCTTCATCTTGTAGCCATTTATGTTGGAAATGCCATCTTGGTGGATCTCTTAATAATTTATCATCTCTGTAGACCAAACAGCATGGTGCATGATCCGAGATCACAATATTATCATAAGAGCAGTCAGAAATTTTAGATTGCAATTCTGAAGAGACAAGAAAAAAATCGATTCTAGAGTATGTATTAAAAGTACCCGAATGACAGGAATAAGCTCTAATATTCGGTTTTCTCTCTCTCCATATATCTAATAAATTTAAATCTATCATAAATCTATGGATTGTAGCCCTACAGTTGTTATGTGAATTGTCAACCCCAGTTGATCTGTCTATTTCTGGGTTTAATGTACAATTAAAGTCCCTGGCTATCATATGGAGTCCTGGAAGCGTTGAAAGAGTAAGAAATAGGTCATTATAAAAATTGCTATCATCCACATTAGGACCATAAACATTTGTTATATTTAGCATTTCTGATAACAAAGATCCTTGAAGTATTAGAAATCTTCCCCTTTTATCTTTAATAATATTTTTTATATTAAATGGAACCGACTCATGAATTAGTGTCATAACTCCTCTAGCCTATTAGCTCTAGCTTGTAAACGATGCCACATACACAGTGCCCTTCCATCTCCTTCTCACCCTTATACTATCATCAATGAGATGTGTTTCTTGCAACAGTACAATTTTAGCATTCATTTCTTTCAGTTTATTCATAACCTGTTTTATCTTTTGAAGACGTTGCAGACCTCTGCAGTTCCATGAAATAAAATTAAGATTCACTTCTTGAGACAAAACTTATAAAAAATAAATAGAATTTTACCAGGTTGCTTTGCAATGTAAAACTATCCTTGCTTATAGGCATAACAAACTGGGATGTTAGAACAAACATCCAACACTCTGAACTAGCATAACCCCCCTCTCCCCTCCCCCACTCAAGAGGGTACCCCCCTCCCTGCTGTTGGTCTCCCGTTATTGCTTAGACCGGTCCACACCAGTGAGGATCAGTCAAACCACTCTCTTGTTCCAATCTACTCCAATTACTACTGCTGCTGCTACACTCTAAAAAATATTAACTTATAACTCCTGCTCACTTCGATTAACACTCGACTTGTTGTATGATAACAACACCTTAATTTGTCTCATAATAATGTGACATCTTATGATCACTGTTGAATAGAAGTACACAGTCATGCTGTATAATACACTTTTGTAAATACTTTAGTACAGAATAATTACGTGTCAGTTATTAAGTGAAATAAAATAGTAAAATAAATAAAAAATGGGCTTGTAATGGTTATTTGTGTCGTACTTACAACAAATCACATATCACATTAATTGGCTCTATCATCTTGTGTTCCTGTCTCTTCTTCATGTAAGTGTTCCTGTATTTTCCTGAGAAAAATGTGTGCCTCAGCAGGGGTTTTAAAAGAATGAGTTTTGCCCTCGTGAGTAACGAGCAGGGTCGCAGGATGAGACACTCCATGGCGAATACCCAGTTTACGTAGTTCCGCGTGAACTGGGTCAAACTTCTTCCTCAGCTGGGCAATTCCCCAAGCCAAATCCGGGTAGAAACGGACGTGTTGGTCTTTGCAATAAGCCTCCTTTTTTTCCCGTGCAGCGGTATAAACTGCCTGTTTGTCCTTATAGTTGTGAAACCTCATTATCACGGTCCTCGGGCGTGATGCGTTGTCGTTCTTTGGTCCAATTCTGTGCGCTCTTTCCAAAGAAATAGAGGACTGTAGCCCTTCATTCTCCAACGCCTCGGGGATCCATTTCTCTAAAAAGGCACTAATATCCCTACCTTCAGCACCTTCTGGCAAATTCACAAGCCTTAGATTGTTTAAACGAGATCTGGCTTCTAAATCCATAAGTTTATCTTCCATGGTTTTGTTCTTAGCTTGTAGCGTATTGACCCATCCCCTTCTGTGACTTTACCGAGCTAGGCATCCCACCTCAAAAACTTCTTCTATTTGAGACTATAAGTGAGCAGGAGAGCTTTTTTGCTAATTTAGCAGCAGAGCAGCAAAAAACACATCTTCCTACATAACCGGACCCCCAGAGGAGCTTTTTAATGCAATGCTGAAACATTGGAAAAAGTAGAGCAAAGTTGAACTTCATGCAATGAAAATAATGCAGACACCTAGTATCATAACACCTGTGACAATTTGATAAATAAATGGCAATATAAATACACCTTTAGACTTCAGATTTTTAACTTTAGAGGTATGGGTTAGTCCGGCATCTTAACTAGGAATAAACTAATATTGTTTTCTCATTAAGCTCAAATATTCAATTCAGATATACAATTAAAGAATGGGACCTTGTTCAAACAATCCATACCACATAAAACACCAAAATCTAAACCTTCTTGGTGCTTTTAAGTGCATTATTTTGAGAAGTTGCCTTTGTGAATTTACATATATATCTTCATCGCTCAGACTCCAGAAGAGGAGGAGATCTTGAACAAGAAACGGTCAAAGAAGGTTCAGAAGAAGATTGATGGACGCAGGAAGAAGAGCAAGATTAGCAGTTGGCTGGAGGAGCAGTTCCTGCAGGGCAAGTTTCTTGGTGAGTTTTCCACAGTTTGAACCATTCACAACCACCTCCATTTTCTTAAACTGATCATTAAGAAGATCATGTTTTTTCAACAACATTAGCTATAGGTTACTCATTTCCATTAATCCATTCAATCCACTGTTCAAAGCAAATACAAATTACAGTATGTTTCCTAATCCTTGCTGACTGATTTAGTATATCACAGGATGTTCTCATTTTTATTCATTATTCATAATTCGTGGAACAAGAGACAAGCCAAATTGTGGTCGCACACACTCATTTTCAGTTTTTTTTTCTGCGTTGTTCAAAACCAGTCAGACTAGTCTCAGTCAAAGACAAACCTTTGTTTAATTAGTCAAAGAGTCCCACTTCTTCTGTTTAAGTTTGCTTTTTACTGTTCTTCTGTCTTAGCCTGTATTGCGTCCAGGCCTGGTCAGTGTGGCAGAGCAGACGGATACATCTTGGAAGGGAAAGAGCTGGAGTTCTACCTCCGAAAGATCAGAGCCAAGAAAGGCAAATAGACAACTGAATGCAGCGTTTTATACTCAAGTACCTATTACAGTCCTGGCAAACTTTCATTGTGGCTGGTAAGGGGGGCGATCCCTCTACATTCATCAGGAACTGCAAATTATTAACATAAAGTATAGTTGTAATCTCCAATGGATAACATGTATGTGATTACAAAGTTACCCACAAGGAACTATTTTCCAGCTTCTAACTTATAATATTTCTAATTTGGCAGGCCCAGTAATACCATAGAAAATTTGGAAGTCCTAAGCCCCCTTTCCGACATGATTTCATTAAAGTAGACAACTTAATTCGGGGAGTCTTATTGTTCCATATAAACTTTTTTAAAAAAAACATAAATAAACTTAGGGAGTATACTCATTTTAATAACACTGATTTTCCCGATAAGAGATAGTAGGAGAACAGACCAAGTCTGAAGTTTTTTTTTACAATTCTCCAGTAAAGAGTTATAGTTGTTCTTAAATAATTTATCCAAAACGAGTGTCACTTGTATTCCCAAATATTTAAAACCATATGCGGACCAAGAGATACGACATTCTTTTCTAACATTTTCTTCATTTGAAATATTAACAGGGCAAGCAATTGATTTTTGTAAGTTAGCCTTATACCCTGAAATCCTAGAAAATCTTTGAATATCTGCCAAAACATGGGGCAAAGTTAACATAGTTTCAGTGACAAAAAGTAAAGTATCATCCGCATATAGTGAAATTTTGTGATATTGTGTACCTGTAGTCACTCCCTTTATCATAGGATTATTTCGAATCAACTCAGCAAACGGTTCTAAAGCAATAACAAATAATAATGGAGAGAGAGGGCAACCTTGTCTGGTACCTCTTCCTAAATACATTAAGGGAGATTTCACATTATTATTGCAAACAGTTGCATTTGGAGTAGCATATATTGTTTGAATCCATTGAATAAAATTATGACCTAATTTGAATTTATCTAGTACTAAAAACAAAAAATCCCATTCTAAGCGATCAAACGCCTTCTCGTCATCGAGGGATATTAATAGTGAAAGTGTTTTTTACTGATTCAAATAGTGAATATTATTAAATAGCCGTCTAGTATTGTCAGATGAATGACAGCCTTTAATAAACCCAGTTTGGTCTAACTATTAAATTAGGGAGATTTTTTTCTAATCTCTTTGCTAACAGTTTTGTGATAATTTTATAATCACTGTTAAGTAGACTTATATGATGCACAACTCTGAGGATCTTTCCCTTCTTTCAAAATAACAGAGATTCTAGTTGGGTCAGTTAGAATATTTTGAAGCATCGAAAATACATTTTGGTCCAAAAATAGCAAAAACTACGACTTTATTCAGCATTGTCTTCTCTTCTGTGTCTGTTGTGAGAGAGTTCGAAACAAAGCAGTTTGTGATATCCGGTTCGCGAACGAATAATTCGATGTAACCAGATCTTTTTGAAACAGTTCACCAAATCGAACTGAATCGTTTTAAACGGTTCGCGTCTCCAATATGCATTAATCTGCAAATGACTTAAGCTCTTAACTTTTTTAATGTGGCTGATGCTCCCTCTGAGTTAGAACAAACCAATATCCCGGAGTAAATCATTTACTCAAACAGTACATTGACTGAACATCTGTGAAGAGAGAACTGAAGATGAACACCGAGCCGAGACAGATAATGACTCGTTACGTCATATGACGCGTTCTCTGAGAAACCCGGTTTCTTGGAGCGTACTGTAGCTTAGAATAGGTACACTTTTTTCTTAATTTCTGCCCGTGGATGTTGTAAAACATATGTATTCTTATGTATGTCTTTTTAAATTAAAATCTTCATACAAAAATCCGTATAAATTTAGTTATACAATTAAATTGAAAGATGTCCTTTAAACTGTGTTCCCAAGATAAATGGAGGTACTGGTTTGGAACGACATGAGGGTGAGTTATTAATGACATAATTATGATTTTTGGGTGAACTATCCCTTTTAAGTACTATCTAAAAGCAAGTAAGCTGGTTAAACTAATATCAAATAAAAAAATAAAATAAAAAAAACTATGAATTTAAGCTTTAAAATAGCTCTTAAGTTATTTGCATTTTTAAAACATACAGATTTAAAGTACACCTAGCAAACATAAGCACATAAATTTAAAATAAGTTAAATGAAGAAAATACATCTTTGAGACGAAAACACACAAGCTTATCTTATACGGTTACATTTGTTTTACCTTTTTTTATTAATACACTTATAACTTAAATAACCTTATTCAAAACTCAAAGGCACCCACACAACTGTACAAAATTAACATATTATAAACAAATAAAGAAAACTCTATATCCTTAACAATAATTAAATCCTTTTACTTAATATATATAAAACAGTGCTTACCCAAGTCATGATACTGTCGGGAAAAAAAGCCACCGAATTTAAAGACTTCTCGAAGACGAAGCAGGAGAGGTTGAACTGGCCATTTTGGAGCCACCTAAGCAGCTGTACAGAAGCACATATTGTGAACAAATACCATTCAGATCTTATTGTTAATTATTCTCATAGCCTGCACATTACCTGCCAGAGCGATTGCACTGTCGAGAAAAAAAAAACCTCGCACTCGTCTGACCCTTCTCAGGCAACTCGAAGGCGAAGCAGGAAAACTGAAATAACTAACTTGCTGCAACCTACACCGTTGTAAAGATGTGCATATTGTGAACAAATTTCATTCAAATCATGGCTTGAATTGATACACAAAGAACCACCGCTTTCCGGAGTGATAACAATGAAGGACCAACGTTAACTGGGCGCCACCTGAGGCAACTCTAAAACGGCGTACAAAAGCACATATTTTGAACAAACACATTTCAACTCTTATGGAAAATATTATATAGAGAACAGCACCTAGCGGAGAGATTAACTTACACTGTCAGGCAGAAAAAATAGGCGATGTCTGACCTGAGGCAATAATAAGACCAGGCGGAAAAATTGAATTGACTAACTTGCCGCCACCTATGTTCTACAAAAGCGCATGTTGTGAACATACTTCATTTAAATCATATCATGAATTGGTACACATAGAACTTCACTTACCAGAGCGATCACAATGAGGGAATAAACAGGAAACCTTCCGCTTAAGGAAACTCGAAAATGAAACAGGAGAAATTAAAATGGCATTGCAAAACGATCGAACTGCGCATGCTCATCAGCCTTTGTGGGCAATACTAATAACCAACTTAAAGTTGTTAATTGTTCTAACTTGAAATATTAATTTGGTGTAACAAATTGATCTAAATTTTTATTTAACTTACATTTCTGTGTTATCTCAACTTTTTTAATGTTAAATTGTTGAATTAACTTTAAAAACTGAGTTTGTAATACAAACTGTAAGTTGGATTTTTTACAGTGCAGGGTCCTCCACGTAAATTACCCCCTGTTCCCATTGAGTTGTAAAATCACCCAGGCTTGGGACCTGTCTCCATTTCGGTGGAGGTTTGTCTTGGTCTGATGTATTTAAAGGACTGCAGCAAAAGGATCAGGGCTTTCTGTAGCCAGATTGAGCCCATAGCATGAAGTGTGTTCACACACTTCATACTGTGTATTTTTCTAAAAGTCAGGTATGCATGAATTTGATAGCCTATGATTTGGCTATGTAATTGGCATAACTTACCTGACTAGACTTCGGTATTCGGTATTCGGACTTCCGGTATTCGTTAATGTGATATATTACGGTAATGAATATGCACGATATTGTTATTGTGGGCACTTATAAATACCGCAAATAATTATATTTTACAAATTATTCAGAATTTGAAATGCATTTTAAGAAAACTATTCCAATCAACTGGTCAAAATGCACAACACCACTGCATGCAGCTTGAAAGACGCGTGTGCGCTCTGATGTAAACAAGAACGCATGAGAAGCACATGGAGGAACACATGAGAGACACGCTGAATGAAAGCACATTCACTCTCTGACAGTAGATGGCGCTAAACTGCAGAGAATGCAGTCCTTACCCTGGAAACCCCATATATAAACCAGCTGCACTACTTTCTAAAACATATTTAAATAATTTTAAATATGCATTCAGATTTGTGTATTTGCTATGATATTCATCTTACCTATTGGTCTTTATAGTTCTTTTGCACTTTAATCTGTGCAAAACATTTAACTTTATATATATTTCTGAATTGCTTTATTTTATTAAAATGTTCAGTTATTTTTTGTTAGAAAAAGTTATTTAACCTATTATACTTATATTTACTATATACTATACTATATTCTGAGCACTTTTTAAAACTAAATTGCAATACGTGTGAAAACGTACGGCACACGTAGAAGAGCGGTCGTCGTGGGGCACCCTGAGCGACATAGATTCCTAATGAACGAGTAAAATAAAGTAAAGAGTTAAATTAGAATAATCAAATGGCAGAAGAATAACAATAGTAATTAGAGACCGACAAACAACCAATTTGCCTTTCAACCTAAATTAGAGGTCATACTAAAATGGAGTCAGATTAGATAATAAAAAGGCAGTCAGATTAGATAATAAAATGGAGTTTAACCTAAATTGAATAACTCTACACGGTGAAAGACAGAGCACGCAGGAAACCTTCATCCAGCACCAGATACCTTTCCTTGGGCCAAGTGCCTGGACCTTACACCCTCGTGCTGCCAATATGACTGATTATTGTCAGTGCTTCATAATTCGCACACTATGATTTTAACACACCCATTATCAATTTTATTTGTTGTAGCTGTGTTGCTTACATCAAACCAATGTTTTTACAGTTCCATGATTTTTAATTGTAATAGTAGCAAACTCATTAACAGTGGTCAGGTGTTAATTTGAACTTTAACCTTCAAAGTCTGGCAGGACTAAGTTGAATGCTTAATGGTGGCTTAATGCTTAAAGTTGCTTAATAAACCAGTAGACAATGCACTTACAGAACAGAATGTTATTTTAACAAAATAAATAGTTATACACAGCAGCAAGCCACCTGTACATAAAAAAACAACAACATAAAACATTTAGTATATCTTCAGGATTCATGATCATAAACATCTCATGTTTGGTGTCATTTTAAAGGTCTGTCTATCAATCAATCAATCAATCAATCAATCAATCAATCAAAACAAAACAAAACCCTGGAGTCATGAGAACCTAACACACCAAAAGGTCTTTATGTTTTTACAACTGATTTGAACATTTATTTCCAGTCTGTGAGAGTCTCTGGAGCTCTGCACCAGAACTCTCGCTGCTGTGTGTCTCACTGCTGTAAGGTATGATTCATAAATGTAACTGTGTTAAAACACATTGTATCCATATAGCACTATATAGTTGTTTGCTACTACATGTGCACATAAGCTAGTTTATTCTCTAAACCACCTGAGTGCTTTGCTATGCATTTTAGACCATGTGTCTTATATTAGGATAACTGTTACATGTGTGACTGTTAAATTTGTTTGTCTCCTGTGTGGAACTCTTGGCTGTTTTCCCATATGGCTACAGTGTCTATGTACAGGAGCGGATTGCCACCAGCTACAATGTAATTCACAATTGCATTATTTTTTATAAATGAGCTTATAATTGTAAATACTACTAATAAAATATTATATGTTATATTTCTACAACTAATAAAATGTTATATGTGATGTATTCTGAACTATCCTGAAATCATTATGAATAGTAAACTGTGAAGAGGCTTTTGTTACCAGATTTACGGCCAGGATAGGTCAAACTGAAGGCTCGAGAATGATAGGAGCAGTACGCACCTCATCGGAGACCTTCTGATTTCTGTCTATTGCTGCTGTTAGCAAGTTGTATAGGAAAGGACTAAGTGAACTACACTTTTTGTCATAAGAGTAGTAGGCGGCAGGCAAAACAGATATTACTCCACCTACACCCTCTGACTAACATCAGACTGGCGAGTTTGTGATCGTGAGATCCACGTGAAGCTAGTGTGAGACTAAAAAGAGACATTATGTCCCCAGTGAATGGATAATTGAGAGTATAGTGAGTCCAGGATAATCAAAAATCTAAATTAATAAACAATCGATATTTGTGATCAGTTTTTAATTAAAAACATTGCATAAATGTAATGATCACGTGAAATTGGAGTCAGATTGAACACGGAGCTAGACTTAAATTCAAACTAAATCCTGGTAAATTCAGAGGCACAAGTAAAAGACCAAATATGCATTAAACCTTCGACCAGGCTGCTGGATTCCGCTTTTTGGGCTGCCGGGTGGACCCTTACAGAGGCATCATGATATAGGAATATATTAGCAAGAACTCAAAGATAGGCTAAGGTAAATAGTGTTAAGCTATTATCAGTACCAATTTTGTGAAACAGAATTGTTTTATTACAAAAATATATACACAGAAAAGTTATTTTTACACAGAAGTCAAATGCTTTAATCTAAAACTAGCTAAGTAAAATGTTATATTATATCAGGATTGCCAACACTGGTTGCCTGGCTGGAGTGAAATGCATGAATATTTAACACACACAAACACACACACACACACACACACACAATTACGCTCTGCCCTTTACCCACTGTTTGTTTATAGTGAATATTTTTTAAATACTTGAAATATATCAAAGCCTATTTTTTTTTTTTACTCTATAGTTTAAAGATTCATTTTTCATTCATGAATGTGTCTCCTGGAGAAAAGCAAGGACTTTTAAGAGGAAAATGATATGAAATTATCATTATAACAAGTAGATAGCAGCAGAGGCGAACCAAGATGAAGTGGTAAAATGAAAAGTATATTTAAAAATTTTATATAATCATTTAAAATATTGTATATAAATAATGTAATGTATTCATAAATAATTCTTTGATATATTAAACGTAAAACGTTGCGATATTTGAAATTATTTAAATAATACAAATTTACTTGAAATGTTAAATTAAAACCGCCAGTAGGCGGCAGCAAGTCACTGTTACAGTTTTTCTCAGTCACTTTGGTACATTTCTCAGACCAGAATTGAAATTCTCAAAACTACCTTTTCAATTCTCACATCATTATGTCACTTGTGCACATCAAAAAAGCAGTTTCTCATTTCTTTGAACAAGTTGCAAATGCTGTGGTACATCCATGCAAATGATTATGTACAATTCTCTGTTGTTTCCTACATTATCAGTTGCTAATGTCATGTTGCTCAAAATGTATTATATAGTTTTCTGTGCAATAGTCTTACCCCCCAAAACATTGGGTCTTTAGTTCACCGTATAAGTCATTAAATGCAAAATGGTTAATCTAGTTGTCATAAATTGCCAAGCACACTTTTTTTTTTTTACACATTATTATTAGACCTTTGTCAATCTGGCATGAATTGTGCAAGTGAATCTTTACTAATGAAGAGAATGTAGATGATAAACCAATGATGAACCATTTCTCTGAAATAGCTCAAAGGTTCATCTCATGAATCTTCAGTTAGAAAGCTTATACTGTATAGAAAGAGGACAACACAAGAGTTACACACCCTTTGCTCCACTTTAAAATCTTGCTTGGACAACTTTTGCCTACTGTTGTCTAGACCAGCACGCACACCGCCCCATCTGCCCCTGGCTGTCCGAGGTTCTCCGTGAACATCGCTCTAAACTCAGGGCTGCAGAGAGGAAATGGCAGAAATCAAGAAACTCTTCCGACCTCAGTGTGTATCAGTCTCTCCTCTCTTCCTTCTCTGCAAATGTCTTCACGGCTAAAACATCCTACTACCACAACAAAATTAACAGCTGTTGTGACGCTCAGACACTCTTCAAGACTTTCTCTTCTCTTCTTAATCTGCCGCCTCCACCTGCTCCATCGTCTCTCACAGCGGACGACTTTGCAGTTTTCTTCACAAATAAGACAAGATCCATCAGAGACCAATTCTCCACACCGCAGACTGAGGACAACTTCACAATGACCGACGCACACTCTTTCTCCTCCTTCTCCCCACTCTCAGAGATGGACATCTCCAAACTTCTCCTGTCCAATCATCCTACTACTTGTCCAGTTGATCCGATCCCCACTCACCTCTTTCAAGCGATCTCTTCTTCAGTCATACCTTCGCTTACTCACGTTATCAACTCCTCTCTTCACTCTGGAACATTTCCCTCAGCATTCAAGCAGGCTCGGGTAAGCCCACTGCTCAAGACACCATCTCTAAGTCCAGCGCTTCTTGAAAACTACAGACCGGTATCCCTTCTTCCATTCATTGCAAAGTCACTTGAGCGAGCTGTGTTCAACCAGCTTTCTATCTTCCTTGCTACTGGGGTTCCTCAAGGCTCAGTACTTGGACCACTTCTCTTCTCCATCTACATGACATCATTAGGATCTGTCATTCAGAAGCATGGCTTTTCTTATCACTGCTATGCTGATGACACCCAACTCTACTTCTCATTCCAACCAGATGACCCGACGGTAGCTGCTCGCATTTCAGCCTGTCTGAGTGACATCTCTAGCTGGATGAATGACCATCACCTTCAGCTTAACCTTACAAAGACAGAACTCCTGGTGATTCCAGCTAACCCATTGCTTCATCACAACTTCTCTATACAGCTGGGCTCATCAACCATTACTCCTTCGAGGACAGCCAGAAACATAGGAGTTGTGATGGATCATCAGTTTAGCTTCACAGACCACATTGCTACAACTACCCGGTCCTGCAGGTTTGCCTTATACAACATTAGGAAGATTAGACCCTTCCTGTCAGAGCAAGCAACCCAACTTCTTGTCCAAGCTCTTGTTCTCTCCAGACTGGACTATTGTAATGCTCTCCTGGCGGGCCTTTCTGCATGTACTGTCAAGCCTCTGCAATTGATCCAGAATGCAGCAGCGAGGGTTGTCTTCAATGAGCCAAAAAAAAGCTCACGTTACTCCTCTCCTCATCAGGTTACACTGGCTACCAGTAGCTGCTCGCATCAAATTCAAGGTACTGATGCTAGCCTAAAGACGACCTCTGGCACGGCACCAACTTACCTAAAGTCATTGGTTAAATCTTATGTGCCCTCCAGAAGTTTGCGCTCTGCAAGTGAACGACGCCTTTTGGTACCATCCCAAAGAAGTTCAAAATCACTCTCACGGACCTTTTCCTGGACTGTGCCCAGCTGGTGGAATGACCTCCAAATCTCAATTCGTACAGCTGATTCTTTACTCATTTTCAAGAAACATGTAAATACTAATCTTTTTCGCCTGCACTTAACCAACTAACACTAGCACTTTTCCTTTTCTTGTCTTTTCATTTATAAAAAAAAAAAAAAAAAAAAAAAACCTGGCTATGCATTCTATACTAGACTAACTGAGACTTGTCATGGCACTTGTATACTGTTGTTCTCTTGTTGACCTGACTGCTTCTATTGTTCACATTTGTAAGTCGCTTTGGATGAAAGCGTCTGCTAAATGATTAAATGTAAATGTAATTAAATGAAAATTGACTTATTTTCATCTTTGTGCCCATATTTATTTTTCCATTTTTATATCACAGTGACATTGTTTTTTTATTACGTATTACAGTTTTTCTCAATTGCTTTGGCTCAGTTCTCAAATGAATTTTTTTATTTCCCAAAACATTAAGTTCAGATCCCTGAACAATTCGCTTATTTTTCACATCAGATTGGAATTTCTTGATTGATTGATTTGAGCAAATTGCAAATGCTTTGGCACGTGTCCAAAGAGTTCATACAACTGTCTGCAGTTTGGAAAACAAATAATTGCATATGGCTTGTTGATCAAAACTGATGACCGATTCTCACTTACACTGTCAAACACTTCAGAACTTCTCAGACATTTTTTATTGTGTAAGCCATCACATTCAAAACAATCTATTCAATAATCATAATTAGTATACATTAATGTATATTCTAAAATATATCTGACATTGACACTATTTGTAATGTCTGCTAAATTTGCACATGACCTCTAATTGCATTCGCAATCTAATTGCAAATTACCTCTAATATGAATCAACCATTTACGTGACCATTTATATATACTCCCAAAGTTGGTTACGTAAATGGTTGATTCATATTAGAGGTAATTTGCAATTAGATTGATATATATATATATATATATATATATATATATATATATATATATATATATATGTATATATGTAGATTGCCCACAGCACAATCACTGCTGTAGAAGTTCTTGAGAATGGAGGACGTTCACAACCCTGAACTGCACCAACATGCTCATGGAAGAGCAATTGGAAGGCGTGTAAGAATACGTGGTGGTGGTAGAGGAATAAATAATTGAGGAAGAGGTGGAAATAGAAGAGTCAGAGTCTCTGATGAAATCAGAGCCACACTTGTGGATCATTTCATAAATCATGGTTTTACAATTGACACACCAGGCCAACGTGGGGCCAATATTACAATGTGTGCTGCCATTTCAGAGAACGGTGTGAGCACACATATTCCACACATAGGGCCCTATAATACCCAACTTCTCCTGGCCTTCCTAAATGCACTTCACAGAGACCTGATTCCATAACAAGAAAGAGGTTTAGTTAGACCACATTTGCCTAATTATGTTGTTGTCTGGGATCATGTCAACTTCCACTGAACCAACAGTGTTAGGGACTGGTTTGCTGCACATGAAAGGATAACAGTGGAATTCCTTCCACCATACTCTCCATTCCTAAATCCAATAGAAGAGTTTTTTTCAGCATGGAGGTGGAAAGTGTATGATCATAGACCACAAAATCAGATGTCTTTGTTGGATGCCATGAATGCTGCATGTGAGGACATCACAGCTGACCATTGCAGGGGATGTGTGCGGCATTCAAGGAGATTTCTTCGACGGTGTGTGGCAATGGAAAACATCAGATGTGATGTTGATGAAAATCTTTGGCCTGACCAACGTGAGTGACAAGAAGTCCACCAAGAATTATTATTATTATTATTTTTTTTTTTCATGAATGTTATTTGTTGTTTGTGTATGTGTGGTAATAAACAAATATGAAATGCAAAGTGAAATCTTGTTACTCTTGTCAGTTACTTTACATGTACAGTAAATACACTTGTATTGTGTATATACACATGAAGTACAAAAATAAACACTGTAAAAATACAAATGTTCATAGACTTCTTTTTTTCCCTACATGCTATTGAATTTTCTCAACAAATATGAGATTTTTGTTTAAACCCTTAATTTTCATTGTTAACCGTTGTGGTGAAAAAACAATTAAACATTTTGACCAGTGTGGGTCACACAATGACAAAAATACTTTAGATTTTGGTGGCCTTGGCCAAATTATTGACACAATAACTAGGTTTTGAAGCATTAATTAAATGTTTTGGGTGAATAACTACATTTTGCAGACATGCTATAAAGTTTTGAAGTTCCTGCAAACAGTTGTGACATTTGCACTCACAGTTTAGAGAATGTTAAGACTGTTTCGAAAAATGTGCCAAAGCAATTGAGAAAAACTGTATCATTTTTTGGGACAGACCACTAGTAAAAGTGTAACTGGGAATTCTATCCCACATACAGTAATGTGTAAATGTGTACTTTTGAAATGGAAATATGGCATACATAAGCATATGGGATACTGTTCAATACAGTAACTGTCATCCAAAATGTTGGCATAGTTTACATCATAACATCCCTCTAGAGTACACTGTTATATTGACAACATGACTAAGCAATTTGACTGTCTTATTCGTAAACTATGACACAAGGACTTGTCATTCTGATGGCACTGACATGTTCATTGACACAGATATTTATTTTTGAGAGATGAACTAAGGATTTTGAGCAAGAGACTGGCTTTTGCAGGTAATCCATGGTGTTTTGCTTTACGAGTTGTTTTGAGAAATGCACTTACTGCTTTGCAAATTGTGAGTTTGATTCGAGAAATGTACCAAAGCGACTGTCGTTGCGATCGAACCGAATCGTTTAAATGGTTAATTAATTCAGGAATTCAGGATTTTTTTTAGAAAACGTTATTTAATCATTTTTAAGGACCCACGGACAACCTGGACGCAGGTGATGTGCGCATCTTTCCCGGTAGCACCTCTGGGTGGCACCAGAGGATCACGCATCAGCTCAAGTTTTCCCACATGGAAAGAACCAATATGTGGATATAATGCGCATATATGAAACCTATATGCAGTGTATATGCACATATATGCTGCATATATGGGTATATATATATACTGCATATATGCTGCATATGTGCGTATATATGCCACATATAGACAAAATTGAGGTGCATATATTTGCATATACAGGAAATGTAGGTCTCCTGTATTGCTTCTTCATATCCACATATAATCCCTATACATACAAGATATGTCTTCTATTTAGCTAATGGCAGGATCTGGTCATTTTGTAGCTCATATCTCATTTTTGACTGTCATACATGATGCCTAGCTCATATTTTTTGTTTTGTACTATTTGATTGATCTTGAGTAAATAAATAATGTACATTTCTACATTTTGGACCTTTATTTATGTTGCCTAGCAGCTATGGATTTTAATTTTACTATTATAGGTGAACATATAGATGCATATATACGTGCATATATGTACCTATATAGGTATATGTATGCACATATGTTTATATATATGTGTGCATATATGTACATATATGTGTATTTATATGTGTATTTATATGTGTACATATATGTGTACATATATGCGTACATATATATGTGTGCATATATGTACATATAATATAGGAAACCGGCCAATTTTATATATGTCACATATATTAAAAACCTATATCAAAACCTATATTTAAACATATATGTTTTTATAGGTTTTTTCCATGTGGGTTCCACGTCTTGAGTTTTTGATACGTCTTGGTTATGGATGTATTATAAAATGACTACTGTACCAAATTTTCGATTTAAAAGAATTATCTTCCATTCGGCAAATTGGCTCAGTGATGTAACTGTTTAAAGTCCGTCCATTGTTGCAATATTTGTCACTTTGTCACTCGCATATTTTTTTACATTCGCGTTTGTCATGGGTTTCGATTGACATGAGAGTGAGTAAATGAAAATAAATCCTTTAAGAATATGTTGCAACAGATTTTCTGAGATGAATGATCCTCATCCTCTCCAAAAGGGGGCAGACTCCACCTAAGAATAGTCTGCAATAGTTTATTATATTACTAAAGTTTTTCCTGCTCAGTTCATTTATATGGCTGGGACTAGTTCCAATAAACTTTTAAAAGTAAAGGTAACATATGTAAATCATTTGCAAAATATCTTGCAATTTGATTCTCCAGTATATTTCATAGTGTTTAAACTGAATTTAATGATATTTGAGTCTGAGGAACACCATATTTATTTAGTTAAACAGTCAACATAATTACCACAGCTCTAAAATATACAATGATGAGCATTAGACCAAAATATTCAAGAGTCATTTATTTTCAGAGATTGAGAATTATTAATATTAAACACTGTACATTTTATACATACGTTGAAGTGTGGTAGATATTAAAGCCATTAACCATTACAAAATAAAGAACTCTGTTTATCTGGGATGATGACAACCAAATGACAAAGCAATACAAACATTTGCAAACATTCACTGACAAAACACAGCAACACTAAATAATTGTTTCCAACACAACAGCCAACAAATCAAAAAGAGAGCTCGGAGAGGGAAATGTGGAACTCATCACTGATGAGCTGTGGTGGTTCTGAAGTTTCTATCAAACCCTTCCAAAGTCACAATAGGATCGGAGCTGACCAGCTGGATTTATTAAGACTAGTGATGCCTTGATGACGACAAGGGACTATCTCATGAGACTTTGAACATATCGTTCAAAACACTGGGAAAAAAAGCACAATTTCATAACATCCACAAATAAACACTCCACAACACAATCCCCTCATCATTTAACCTTCATTGCTGTGGAATAGCAGCTTTCTGTGTAGTCAAGGAATCAGATATTTTAGTCCAATTGAGGTGATCCAACTATGCATTTGATGGGAAGAAATATGAATTCTGAGAAAAAAAAAATATTGATAGGTTAAAACTGCATAGATAAAGGAAAAGAGAGTTTTGGTCTGAAGGAAGACAATTGTGTTGATGGCCGACAGGTAAGCTGGTCCTATGTTTCTGTGTACACTGAAGACATTTGGCTCAAGCTGCGATCGAAGCCGCCCACCTGAAAGAAAACACTCTCCTCTGTGCCCGGTGAGAACTGGCAACCGGATCCTATGATGTCCGGCACCAAGCTGAAACCTTTGCATTATGAAAAAAAAAGGTAAATATGGAAAAATGTTAAACTTGTATTAAACTCTCAGAAAAAAGAGTGAAAAAAAAGTCCTGTTAGCCCATACAGTAAGTACCCTGAGGTATTAATCATGCTACCAATGTGCACCAATGAAGGGAAGATAAAATTGTCTTTTTGAGGGTACTGGCCAATTTGTGCAGGTTTAAAAAAACACTAAGATGAAATACAACAATAATAATTTGTAAGGTAGTGAAACTGGAGACAAATTGATTGGTAATACGGGAAAGAAAAATGACAAGATGACTACAAGCCAGATCAGTTGAGCTGTTACTAACCATGTTGCCTTTTACTGTTGATGAGCTGAAATGAAGCTATAGTGCCATAATGTATAATGGCAACTGACAAATTTGGCAATGGCAAATTTTCTCAATTTGGAGTCGAGCAAAAGTAGGAAAGACTAAAAGCATTTTATTTTATTATTTCGCACAAGTCACACAAATGTGCAGTGTTTACCGATAGAAAATGACTTGTTTGTGAGCTATGCTTTATACAACGCTAATCTACTGACAATAGGCACATTTTTATGCCCTAGTAATTTCACAGAGACTGCACTTTTAGGGGGTATTTGTGTACCTGTGGAAGAGGTGCTGGTGGAACAGCTCATGTGGAAGCCGTTGTGTTGGTTTGTGTTGAAGCTGTGGGACTCTGCAGGTTGATGGCCACCACTGATGGACTGGTCCATTCTGTAGCCGTCGCCGAAATGGAAACAGCTCTGGAAATTGCCACGGTAATCTGTGAACACATACCCAAACACAAAGTAAAACATCAGAATCAAATGTTTTTCAAATGTGTCTATTTTCTATATGTTCAAAACTTAAACTAGTGACGGCAAAAACCACAGAAAGCCTGCATTCCTGTTTGTATTTCTATTTTTGGACTATTCCCCTGTTTCTCCGGGGTAGCTTCCAGAAGTGTTAAACAAGTAGTCTCTCTCAACTGGGGGTCTTGGATTTGAGGTAGTACACACATGTACATCTGTGTCCTGACAGGGAAGTCGAACATTTTTCTTTCCCAGCAGCTCTTTTGACAGACAGCTGAGCTGTTCTGGACTGGGTGGTTTTAGAGCAAAAAGCTTCCTCTTGTGGTTCCAGGCGTCTCTTTCAGCCCACATGTTCTGGCTGATGCACATAGCACTGCAGACTACGCCAGCACTGAGATTTGCTGAGATTTTTCAACAGGTATATTCCAACAGATCAGAAGTAAAGGCAGGCAAGTGGAACTGTGAGAGTTTTGACTCTTATTTGTGGTACTTGCTAAGGAAATAGTGATTACTAATGTTGTTTTACAATGAAATCAAAATTGAAAATTCTTTTTTTTATTGAATACTGCAGTGTTGCTTATAAATTTCAGTATCTGTACACATAATTTTAACCCTATAAACACTTATTAGACCGAAGCAACTTCTTCAGTTTTTAGAAAAAGCATGTCAAAATGTGAGTATCAAATATAATGCATCAGAATTTTGAAGAATGTTCATTGGTTCATTTCTTAATTACTGCATTGTACTGCATCAGATGTCCATCTTACTTGTTGGCATATCATTATCTGCAACTTCAACAAATTTTATATTCTTTCTCAGTTTTGGCCTCTGAATAAAACAGGTGATTTTTTCATCCTTGAGTATGAGCTCCATATATCCTATATATCATACCATATCAACTATAAATCCCGATGTATCAAATATAATACTCCTCTTTTTTGAATACGTATAAAAGTATAAAAGTCTCTGGCTTCACAGGATTAAAATAGTTAAGTAAAGACAAATCACAATTTCCTTTAGATGCCGACTTCACCTTTTATAACCTCATCTTATTGCTCAGATTTGTGTTAGGTAATGTGGCTTCTTGAAAAGATATGTACTCTGACTTTTCAAAGCAGTCATACTGAACTATAAAGCAGATGAACAAAAATCAAAAATCCTATAGAATACTGAAAGAGGGATCTGAGGAACTCAAATAATCTTAGCAAATGTGCAGTGGGCTCTTTTAATTTTAACCAGTTGGCAACTAACTAACAAACAATCAGAACAACCTAGCAACACATAAAAAAAACAATTCTAAATAACTTAGAAACCACATAACAACACCCTGGCAACCAACCACAACACCCAAGAATCATCGTGGTGACCACCACAAAGAATGGAAAAATCTAGTTTCATATCCACACTGAAAAAATTGGTATAGGATTTACTTTGAAGCAATTTTCACTTTGAAATTGTTAGTAAATTTCACAAAGAATTACAAAGAAGTGGCGAGTAACACACGGAATTAAAATTTTGATGTAACAAGACTGAAGTAGTATTTTGTTGTAAAATGTGATCCAGTGTTTTCTTTTATTTAGTTCCAAAAATACTTTTTTTATTATTTTTTTTCATAACGAGTTTTAAATCAGTCTGAAGGGAGTGCTGGACTTTTGATGTGTGTTAAGACTATCACCCAATAAAATAAGAGCAAAGAAACACAGAAGGTCTCGTACCCTCAGCTGAAGGCAGGTTGTGGAAGGTGGTGTAGGGTTTATGGTGAGTGTGGAGGTGTTGCTGGCTGGAAGAGGAGTTCTGTTGCTTCTCTAGTGATGGTGGAGGAGACGTTGTGGCCTTCAGGAGACTGATCCCTGGAGACAGCAAAGCTCCGGATAGCCTGCAAGAGAGAAAGTGAACGGTAACTATTAAGATTAACGGTGGAAGATAAGCAGGCCAAAACAATGCTATAAAATTTCATGTAGAGTATATAATTTAGAGTCCTGTGTATATTACTTTATAGTAACTTTATAGCCTCACCCCATCCTACCTTTAACCCTGAGAAAGATCTGAGAGGATTACCTCAGAAAAATAGTCACATAGCCTAAAGTGATACATTATTTATTTAGTTTATTCATTTATTTTTTATTTACTCTAACATGCTTTATCCTTTTCCAATTCTTGTTAGAATGGAAAGTCAAGAGCCTGGTTTTGATTGCGTACAAGCCTGTTCTTCACTCCAGATGCCACTTATACATAACATGCCCCTGAATTACTGTACACAGTGATGGCTTTGGGGAAGTTATGATAGCTTGCTCATGCTTGCACACAATGGAACAAATAAAGGCTTTGTTAGTGCCATTAGTTGCAGCTGTCACAAGCAAGTCTTCAAATATGCAAAACCAAGTTCCAGCGAGACGTGGAGTGCCAGCCCAATGGCCCTGTGAAGTCGTTCCTGCCCCCTAAGTAAAGGCTCTCTGCCTTTAGTGCACACATCAAAGAGTCATATTCAGAATTTCAGAAATGAACAGAGAACAAAAACAAACTCAAAGAATCGCCTGTTTAAACAAGTATGACAAACAGATGCTAGTTATGGAGAGATATTATGAGGACATGCAGTTATAACGTAAGATATGGAGGGACAGAGGAAATAAACAAAATTAATGCAATGAATTACTGCCTGTTCATTATCCCTAATGATATATGACATCAGCTTTTTCAACGGACCTTAAAGCTAAAACCAAAGTCCCTTTAAGGGGTATACTCTTTGCTAAAACACATTCACTGTATAAGTTACTCCAAAATACTGATAAAGTTCACTTTTAGAAGGTTAACATACTGTACGGTTCAAAGGTTTGCAGTCAGCAAGATTTTTTTAAAACAATATTTTTATTCTGTAATTACACAATACATATAGACATATAAATGCAGTTCTTTTGAATTTATCAAAGAAATCTGAAAAAAAAAAAAGTTTTGTAGTTTCCACAAAAATATTTGGCAACACAACTTTTGTCAATATTGGTAATTATAAGAAATGTTTCTTAAGCACCAAAACATCCTACAAGAATGACTTCTGAAGGATCACGTGACACTGAAGACTGGAATAATGACTTCTGAAAATTCAGTTTTGCCATCAGAGGAATAAATTACATTTTAAAATATATTCAAGTAGATTTTTTTTTTTAATTGTAATAATATTTTACAATATTGCTGTTTTTACTGTATTTTTAATCAAATAAATTCAGCCTTGGTGACCATAAGAGGCTTCTTTCCAAGACATTAAAAATACACATTATTATTTACAATATTTCCAGTTTTGAAAAATGCAGCAAAAACATTGATGACTCATCCTGCACTGCACCAATTTCTGTCCAATCAAATGCTCTTGATTGAGAATGTCCCTCCCCCAATATCATGTGCAACCTAGCAGCAAGCAGCCAATGTTTGTTCACTGCTTTTATTCTTTGATATGTCCCATACAAAATACAAAAAAAAAAACAAATAAATTAGCGTTAATTAGGCTAGTGATCTCATGTGAGTGATTTTAAACCTTCTTTTTTTTTTTTTTTTTTTTTTGAAAACACTATTGCTACAAATAACACTTTTTTAAACAAAGGAAACATTTCATGCACCTTTGGAGCATGTACATTTAAACAAACACATTATAAATTACATTTTAATTGCCTTTTGTACTATTGTCCACAGAGTTAAGTCCTAGCAAAGCGCTAATGTAAAACTTGGACTCCAATGAGCTGATAATTCTTTTTTTTATGTTTCAGGCCTCGTGTGGGAGTGATATTTCCCATCGTTCATTTGCCCAGAATCTGATAAGGATTCCTTGGCTGTTACATCTGTTAGACCATTATGTAGTTTTTCACTCTTAGCCAAATTCACATTCCAAGGACTCAGTTTCATCAAAAGAGCATTTAAAAAAAAGACACTTTTTTTTTTTTTACTGTGCTCGGATATAACCCTATGAGTCATGGGGCTCTTCTCAAACAGCCATGTCCTCAAAAGCTTTGCTAACATATTTCACAAGGCATGCAGCAAATATACATTTAGGAATTAGAGGGTTAGCCTGCGTTCGTATGCAGGAAAGCTGTTCGGATCTAGTCGCTGGCTGTGATCTGACATACAGCCATGTGTTTCTGTGGAGAGCACGGCGGCAGCGTTTCCCCTGGGAGATGCTGTCAGCACAAGCTCAGGAAACAGTTATACTGTTCATATTTTTACAAGCAGCCTCTATGTGCAGCTAAAGTGAATCAGGCTATAATCACTGCCAGCTGCAGCTCGCTAAGGCTCCAGGAATGAGGGGAATCTTTCATATGCAAGATTAATCTCTCCCTTCGATATTTACCTTCACTGATCATCTGCTTTCACCTTCGCAAGCTCTTTTTGTGACTACAGCCTGTGTCTCACGTCAAGAGAGACTGCATGGGTGCCGACCAACAGATCATCCAAAAGTTGATATTCATCTTATCTTCAAAAGTGACAGAAAAGCATTTGGCTTGCTCAAGTATGACACTTAAGTTGAACTGGATGTGAATTAATGGATAGACTTTTACACAGTTTTAAAACATTTCTGTTTTTTAAAGAAATTCTAACTATAAATACCATTTGGCTCTTTAATGTATCGCGTCAGATCGCATTAGCTCCGTAGTTTAAGCGGCAAGTGGACCGAATTGTTTCATATTTACTAGTTAAAGTATGAAGTAAACATGAATGAACATCAGAAGGTGTCTTGTTTCAACCTCGGAAAGATGTCAATATACACCACTTTTTCAAAAGTTCAAGTCCACCCACATTAATCTACTCCTGTCTGCTTTGTTTGTCGGACAAAGCGGCAGATTCGGCAACTGGGCTGGCTTAAAGTTGGCTTGACGTTGGATGTCTCTAAAGATACATTCGACATTGGTATAGACTTTGCTAACTTCAATAGCATTTGAGGAGATTGCAGTCATTATATGTAATATATATATAATATGATACACAGTACCTGTCATTATTTTCAGCAAAAACATGTAAATTGGGATTTTCGGTCTCAGCAGCAGTAATTCAACACTCAGCAAGACGGGGAATTGAGTCATGCAAAATTGTTCTTATGATTGATTTTTCCTGAGCCTTTTGAATTGGTTATTTTGAGTCAAGAGTGATGGGATAGGAAACTTTGGTCAACTATCTTAAAAAAAGGCAATGAGGATGAGTCGACTTCGGGAACTTCAAAGCATAATGACCTAACCCTTAATAGTTTTCTTGTGGACAAAGTGTTTACAAATGGTATTTCTTCAAAGTAGCAGATTGAGTAATAAAGGCAAAGTGTTTAATACTGACTGTGATTCAGTGAATGTGACTCCATGGGAACATGTTTAAATATCCCAGAGCATCGCTCAGTTGACATGAGTAAGTCCTTACTCAGGACAGCAGACATGATTCAGTGAACATGACTCTTCTGAATATGATTCACTGGACGTGCTCCATGTTAAAGGACATAGTTACTTTACGTCTGGCTCAGAAAGTAACCATCAAAAGGATCAAAGAACTACTGTCTAAATGGGACATAGCAACTTTGACCACAAAAAAAGTAAAGAAAAAAATAACATTAATGTGAACAAACCATTGGGGGTTAGAAGTTAAGTTTACACTGCTGACACGCATTGAAAAGTTACATTTTGGATGATGGAATAATACTGTTATTAAATGCAGGCTGCGAGGTTCATGAAAAGCTCTGTCGTAGTGTCACATTCCAGTTTAAGAGGGGTCAAAGACCTTACAAATCGTGCAACAGAGGTGCTGCTTTGAGGGGTGAGGCAATCCTTATGCTAACAGACACAAATCCTCCAGGATTCGGCTGGAGACAAAATAGATCAAGATGGAGTTTTTTCCCTCACATCCTTTTTGAATGAAGATTCATGAAGAAGAGTCCTCTGTTCTCAGTTTGTCTTGTCTCACCTGTCAGGTTGTGCTCCGCTGGGAGCCGGTATGTATGAGAGAGCGTGGATATCCCCGGTGTCTCACGGTAAGCTCTTCTGATTGAAGAACGAAGTGGCCGCTGACTTGGCACGGGTCGGTGGGAACCTTTCTGGTTTTGGTTAGCAAACTAAAGCCACTCGTGAGAGATCAGGCCCTTACTGATCCAAGCCTATTGCTTACTTCTAAACACTCAAAAGCTAAAGTGCTCAAACGCTCAATGCGCAGTCAAGCAGGGAAATTAGTTTAAGATACAATGTATCATTGTAGCTACTGTTTAGATCAGCGGGTGATACTGAAACCTGCTGAAATGGACTCAAGTTCAAGGAATTGTATTATTTATTACTATATTTTATGACACAAAATGATGTTTTATTAACAAAGTTGGGGTACTCTGAGTTAGGGGGGAAATTCTGAGCTCGGAAGCCCTCCCCTCTGACAGCACGCAAAATACGCTTAAGCTTTACTCTGTTTATTATATTTAAGTGTGAACTCATGAATTAGACTTTTATGAGACTAAATATATGCAATGTTGGTCAAAAGTTTAGAATTACTAGGATTTTCTTCACTCTTCAAGTCTCTTATGCTAAAAACTAGTATTGTGCGATTTTAGAACTAACTGATATATTTGATTATATATATTACCAATTGGTACTCAATTATTAATAATTGTTCTTATTATCAGTATTGAAAACAGTTTTTGCTGCTAATTTGTTTTAATTATATTTTGTGTAAACCATATAATTTTTTCAGGATTCTTTGATGGAAGGCGGGGCACATTTATTATTTATTATTCATTAATTTTTTTATGTATTTTTGTTACATTATAAATGTATTTGATTTATAAATTATTTTTAATCTTACTTAACCTAAACATTTGAATGGTAATGTATCATGGTTTCGATGTTTTTCTTTTCTTTTTTTTTTTTTTTTTTACATTGATAATATTGAAATATTAAGGATTTATGAAGTATCATGTGACACACTTAAGACTGAAATAATTCAATTTTGTCTTGAGATTAATTACATTTTAAATAAATATATTAAAATTATTAAACTATTTATTTGAAATTGTAATATTTTACAGTATTGTGGTTTTACTGTATTTTTTGGCAAAAATAATTGCAGCTTTGGTGAGTATAAAAGACTTCTTTCAAAAACATGAAAATCCCACCCCAAATTATTGAGCAGTAGTGAACATATGCATACTCCAATAAAAATATGACATTTTTAATATCTTCTCGTTAATACAAACCTGTTTCTCATTACCATTAAGGTACACCAGGATCGGCTATTCCTAATTTTACTGTAAAACTGTCACCTACAAAACATGTAAATGAAGCCGTTGAGGTGCCAATGCCACCCATTAAGCCCCTCGGCCCTCCAGGCTAGTGAGCACGCTCCTCTGAGCAAAAGCCGAACACTTCTGCCTCCCTCCATCTCAAACTCCACACAACGGAGACCACTAGATGTATTTTCACTGGCATATTTTTTAATATTAGCTTCAGAAAATGACACTAGTATTTGCGAAGTAAAAGGAGTCTAAATGGGCCATTTCAGCCAGGGTAAACACATTTAGCAATGAGGTCAGAGGCTGCAGCAGTGGAGTCAAGCAAGTTAGATAATTTTGTCAAAATGTTTAACGTCCTGCTAAACCATTTGGGAAAAACAAGAGCGGCAGCTGCTGTTGACTTTGGCAGCCAAGTGTATACTCTAGGCTTTAAACATGTAAATCAAAATGCTCCATCTTCAAATGTAAGTAGACGTTTCATACCTGGTTAGTTGAAGGTCCTGGCAGAGATGTGGCGTTAGATGGATGGCATAAAGCGTGCTATATGTGCGTATACATTTCTGATCGGGAACCCCAACTCTAATGACTCTCGCAAACAAGAAGACCATTTTCTTAACACTGCGTTGTCAGTGCGACTGTATGGGGAAGTTATGATATTACAGCTAACACTAGACCTACTTGGTGGATAAAATACTACATTTCAAGCTCAACATATGCTCATTACTTCCACAAGAAGTTCATGTCCACCTTCATCTCATGCTTTGTGTGAAGGGTGTGTATAATCTTACGTTTTCTCAGACTTTAACCTTCAGAATCAGTGAAGAGCAGAGTTCTCTATACGCTCGAATATGTCATCGTGACCTTCGGTGCAATTGCATATAGAGTTACACGTGTATCCTCTGAGCTAGTTTCGATCAGCTCTCATTCCTCTCCGAGTAGCAGTAATTGTTTGTGGAGCTTTAAAATGTCTCGCTAATTTTCTTGAGCTTTTTCTGCATTCTTTACATGACCTGGAAAAACAGCTCACCTTCCAAAAAGGTTTTAAAGAATGACAACTCACTGCTGCCTGGGCACATTTTATGGATGTTGGAGTATTTTTGCTAGAAATTGACGTATCCAATGGGCTTATGCTAACAAAAACGTCACTTTGATTGAAATTTCAAGCTGGAAAAAAACCCTAATATTTACACATACTAAAAGTGCATTCAAAGTATACATGATTTTGTTTTTCCTGGGAATCAAATGCACAACCTTGGCATTGTTAGCACAATGCTTTACCAGTTTAGCAAACAGGAAGAGAAACGGAATTAAAGTACAGCTCATTATTGTTTCAATATGGTCATGTGCAATACAAGCTCTTGAATAAGTTTCTGTTCTAAGATGTGGGTGAAATTAGTTAATTTACTTAACACTGTACTTTTGCTTTTGTTTAACTATGACAAAAAGCACAAAAATCCCATTTAAATCTGATGCTTTGAAAGAACAGATTTGTTCTATTTTTTCTCCTTTTCTCTTTCTCATTTCCAGCAACTCTGTTTGTCACTACACACATTGCACGTCTTGATGACACACTGGATTTGCAGCTCAGGACTTGGCTGGTCCAGAGGGAAATCATGGTTTTTAATGGGAAACAGTCCTGTTAGGGGCATATTAGGCTTCATTGTATTCATCCTTTTGAGTGTTCCAAAACACTAAACACAGCTTCACTCTTAAAGATAAAGATGCTTAAAAGGTTTTTCATTGGGATGTCACAGATGAACCATTTTTGGTTCCAAAAAGAGGCATTGAGTCAAAGGTTCTTTAAAGAATCATCTCCTTCTTACCTTTTTATAATCTGAAGAACCTTCTTTCACCACGAAAAACCTTTTCCAAAGCAGAAAGGTACTTCAGATATTAAATGTTGACCTACTTTATGGAACCATTTAGACAAAAAGGTTCTTCTTTGGCATCGTGAAGCACATGGTCAGATTTAACAATGGACTTGAGTGGGCTGCAGCCCATGGGCCCCCGCATTTACCCGTATATTTTTGTTTTATTTGTTCGCTACACGCCATTTAGAATTCAGTTGCATTTCCACTGCACACACAAGCAGTGTTGCCAAATCCACGGCATGGAAATGGGCTACTTTAACACTATTTTTTCATGTCAGCAGGTTTAAGCATAGGCACTAAAAGAAATGGACACAGCGACCCTATTGGATTCAAGTCAATTAGAAGCACGCACTTCCAGGGGGTCGAGCTTACTGTGCAGACTCAAATTGAGCTTGATGACTTAGATGTGATGTGAGCAACCTGTCTGACAATTGTAAGTCTTCTAATAGCTGTGCCAAGAGAAATCTGAATCACCCACTGAATCTTGCAGAGACGCGAGCGTGAACAGGAGCAAATTTTGGTAAGTATTCTATGGGCTTCTCCTTTGATTTTATGCCTCCACGTCCCCCCGATAGCCTCATAGACAGTAAAAGATTGTCTGCGAGCTTCTCCTCCTGTCCATACGGTAATTTCTCTACTGTGCGACATAGTGTCGCAGGTTATGATGCAATCATTAGCCTATTTTTACAAAAACTGCTTCTACGGGCCCATAACGTAAGATACAAGGTAATTGAGCCTTTTATACATTTTCGTGTTTCTTTAGAAATAATTAATGGACAAATTGAGTCTTTAAATGCCTCAGATGTAAAGTTATTCATTGTTAAAGTGATCGCAAAATGAATGGTAGTCAATGGAATGCTAACAGCAGGTGGGGGTCCGCTAGCCAATGGCGGCGCCCAGGGCTATTTCAATAAAATATGAAACCCAGCCCCCCTGGGTTTAAGCGCCACAAAAACGTGATATTTGGCCCTTAAATTTTTACCAGGGAGCCACATTGAAATAAGATTGGGCTAGTTTAGGCTAGTTTTTGGTAGCAATTGGGTTAGTTTTGTTGTGAAAGCCTGGCAACCCTGCATGCGAGATCTAAATGGGCCAACCAAACCTACAGCTCACAACTACAACCTTTGAGGCCACAATCAAACAGCATAAAATCGCGATTGGTTTGTTATCACATGGCTACTTCAGCTCCATTATAGCCCCAAAGAGCGCACATTTATAAAGATAATTATTCATTCTCAAATGTTCACACCTCATTTCTTTACAGAGGATGGTTTTATATTACAATGTTCCACTAAATTATGCGATCATCTGATGAGTTTTGAGCACTCTCTCTTGTCTTACTGCAATTACTGCAATTTGTGTATTACACATAGTGGGGAAGATATATGAAAAATGATTCTACATAAAAAAAAAAAGTGTTTTTATAACATAGCTATGCAGCGTTTAACGTTTATAATACTAATAACCCAACATCTGTGGCTGTTTTTTTTTTACTATTTTTTTTATAGTTATTTCAGGGTTTTGCTCTCTCAACTGAGAGAACAAATCCTGTTTATTATATTATAATGAATATTTAATATTACATTTAAACTTTGACTATAGCCTAGACATGTTGCATATGAATTGTTCTGTTTATGAACCTCAAAGCATGTTTGTGCATTTTGTGTTACTCCATAATGATGTTCTATCTGAGGGCATTTGTAGTGTAGGTATAGGGCCAAACATAATTTTTAAGAGTGTTGAGGACAGAGAGTAACAGAGGTGCACTCCAAAATCTTTTTTGGCAACACAGTTCTGCTTTAATTACAAAGCACTGACACAGAGTTGGTTTATGTTGTGTTAGGGTGACAAGGGAAGAGTGCTCAAATGCGTCGTAGGGTGTGTGTTTTAGGAGCGTGTTACAATGAAAACAAAAGCTCTGTATGGACAAGGGAAAAATCTGCCGGTGGTGCTTTGGATGGTAAATAAATCCAGGCCCCTAAATCAATATGGTTCATACACACAGTGAAAAACCCATTAGACAGCACACATTACCAAAGAAAATCTCCTGTTATGAGAAAAACCTTGTAATAGTAACAAGATCTCGACGTGACTAGTTATTCCAAAGCAATTTGATGACATCAAAAAGCAAACGTGCATTTTGTAGTTATTATATTTTGAAATAAAAAAGCTTATTATTCAGTGTGTTTTTCAGAGTCTCTTTCTGCTAGTTACATTGTTACACCAGTAAGTGGCTACAAAAGATTGTCTCTACAAACAAGTCAATGAATCGACACATCTAATTCTTTCTAAAACAGATTACTTCAGAAATGAAAGAACTGACTGTTTTTATGAGTGAGTCAATAAAACATTCCTTCAACCAATTAGTTACACCAACACATTAGTAAAACACCAGAAAATACTCAATGATTCATTCAAATGACTGACTTATTCAGCAATTGATCAGAAACATGCTAGTGACTTACTATTTGTACTATATCTATTATGGCAAAAATAGTATGAGTAATATGCTAGTATCCCATTCTGAATTCAGCCACTGATTCATTTCAGAAAGAAAGAAGTGACTGTCTTTATGAATGAGTTAATAAAACATTCCTTTAACCAGTTAGTTCAAAACATTGATTTATACCAGAATAATAATTGATTATAAATAATTAATTTATAATTTTAATCAATTAATAATTTACTCAGTTACTCATTCAAATGACTGATTTATTCAGTTATTTGTCAAAAACAGTGTTTGAATTGAGAAAAAAACACATTCTAGTGACCTACTATTTGTATTATACATTTACATGGCAAAAATAATGTTTATTCTGAATTTAGCCATGGGTTCATTCCAGAAAGAAAAAAGTGACCGGTCTTTGTTCAAAAGAATCATAGAAGAACATGCATTCGCTCAGGAATGAAACAAGTGAAAATCTAGTAATAAGTGAGTGAGTCCATTAATAATTTACTCAATAATTAATTCAAAATCACTCATTCATGCCAGACTGAAATCAATGAATCATTATCCATTCATTCAAAAACAGAGGCTTAATTCAGCATACCACTTAATAGTTGTAGAGCTTATACATGTTTTATGGCCAAAACAGTTAGAGCTGTGAGCTATTCTGAATTCTACCACTGATTTTTCCAAAGTGAAAAAAAGTGACCCTGTCTTTATGAGTGAAGCATATTATTCATTTAAAAACATGGATTCATTTAGGAATGAAACAAGTGAAAATCATTATTTGCATTAATAAATCACTACGTCAACCATTTACTTCAAAACATTGATTTAGACCAGAAAAGTCTCTTTATGAGTGAGTTAATTAATAATTTACTCAATGATTCATTCAAATTACTGATTTATTCAAAAATTGATCCAAAACAGTGGATGCATATAGCATACAATTTAATAATTGTATTATTTGAAATATGTCTTCAGTTGGCAAAAACAGTAAGAGTTGAATGCTAGTCCTATTCTGTATTCAGCCACCGATTCATTCCAAAAGAAAAAAGTGACCCTGACTTTATAAATTATTCAAAAGATCCATTCCGAAACAAAGATTCATTCAGGAATGAAACAAGTGATTATCTTTATAAGTGACTCAATGAATAATTTTCTGTGACTAGTTCAAAACTACTTATTCATGCCAGATTGAAACAAGTCTATCTTTAAGAGTGAATCAATGAATCATTAACTTAATGATTCGTTCAAAAACAATGGCTTAATTCAGCATTCTATTTAGTGCTACTCTGAATTCAGTCAACTGACTGTCATTATGAGTGAGTCCAATACACTAAACTGATTCACTGAAACTGATTCATTCAGGATTAAACAAGTGACTACTGAGTGAATCATTATAGAATTACTTTTTAATCAGACTAAACAACAACATTTCCTCATCATTCATTTCTCATTTTGTCAGACATCTCAGATTTTTCACAGTGCATGGTGGGACAGCCTTTCTGTTACAGCTCACTCTTGTGCGTATAACTTTGCCTACAGTGATATCTGTTACTGTGATGACAAACGTCATCTACATTGATCTCATCCAACCTGCATATATGTCAGAGCAACTGGGAATAAACGTGATGCTCAGAGGGTTAGGTACTCACCCTTCCCGGGTGTTCTCGAGGCCAGACAGCGGGGAGAGATGGTGGGGGCTGCCAATGTTGCGGTCCAGGCGGGGCTGCCTGGGGGGCAGGTCAGGTCCAGAAGAGAGCAACTCAAGTGGGGCTCCATTGTGTGTCGTGCTGGAGCCGGCGTACAGGCCTGGAAGACAAACAAAACTAATGCGCAAAACATGCCTGATAAACCTCAAGGAGCCTTCAAGTACGGCACATTGACCAAATTAAATCTCCACAAAACAGCCCTTAATGGCAACAAGCACTTGTTATGACAACACAAACTCACCACGGCCCTTTTGGATGAAATTAAATGTTCCTGTTCTGTGCTGTGCTGTTAGCAATTTACTGTACATGATTTATGTTGCCGTGCAGCATGGATTTGATTGACTGTTGCTGTTTTGAACGTAACATCTTTGACAGATCGGTTCAATTTTAATGGAATGGTAGAACTAATAAGTAGAGACAGATCTACTTGAAGCTACTTGTATTGAAATGAAAGGAATAGGTAGGCTGGATCTTTAGCCAAGGACACATAACCTTGAAGCAAAAAACTGTGGACACATCAACTTCATCTGCAGTTTATAATGGAAATAACAGTGTAGATCAGAGCTCCAACTGTTCCAAATGTCATCCCGCCATAGATTATACTACTGTACGCAAACCGGGCCAGATGAAAATGATAGTCGCTTGTTCCGCAAAGGGGCTTCTACCGTCCCCAGGCTTCTTGTGTAGCTTGAGAGACTGACAGGCGGACACTGTTCCCGGTTGCTCCGGCTGTTAATGTGTTCTTCTGAATTCGCCCAGTAATTCATTTCCCAGAAGCCCTCTGGAGGGACGGCTGTACGTTGACGGTCGTCAGTGGCTCGTTCCAGCTGCCCTTCTCTTTGTGCTCCTCTTCAAATGCTTTACGGTGGATGCGGGGCCCATCTGACAGTTTTCTGAACTGGTTACAAACTTGATTCATTACCCAAAATCATCAATCAAAGTCTTTAAATGCTTTCCCCTTTAGCCCTTACATCTGCTACCATACTGGGAAGCATTCAACAAGTAATGGCCATGATTGCTTTAGTTGTTATTTGCTGGAGAGATGGGAGGGGTGCACCAGGAGGGAGAATCAGACTCTAATGGCTGAGAGTGATCGTGAATTTCTAAATAATTAGTACATTCATTCATTAATGTGCATTCAATTATTAGTATAGGTTTTCATGAATTCATTCTAATTAAATGCTTTCATTAATGAAATTTTCTAATTTGATTTGTGACTTTTTTCTATCACACAAATGCACTTACATTTCTTAAAAGTTATATTATATAATATAAAAATTACATATTATAAAAAAAATTTTTTTTACACACATTTGTATAGGAAAATACATATTATACATATTTGTATTGGAAAATACATAATGTACATAAATAAAAAATGTGTGTGTTTATATATATATATATATATATATATATATATATATATATATATATATATATATATATATATATAGTACTGAACCATTAATTGCAATTGATCGCATACAAAAAGGTTTTTGTTTGCATAACAAAAACTTACCATAACAAAAACTTGCCACACTGCTGGTGGATGAGGAGACTATGTAAAGCTGACTATGTAAAGCACTTTGAGTGCCTAGAAAAGCACTATATAAATGTAATGAATTATTATTTTTATAATATATATGTATGTGTTTAATATATAATATTTACATGTATTTCAATGTCTATATTTATATTCATATGAAATATATACATGCATGTGTGTGTGTTTATATATACATAATAAATGTACACAGCACACATACATATATTATGTAAAAAAAAAAAAAAAAAAACTTTTATTTTGTAAGCGACTGTTAGTGTTGAAGGAATGTTAGTGTTGAAAAATCCATAACCCATTTTCTCACAGCATATAGTTATGGGATGTTTAGCATATGTTCAAGCAGCCAAAGAGATTGCACACATACGTATGAAGCAACCAAATGCAAACCTACACAAAGACACAACAGAGGACTAGAATGCACTTTATATGTGCAAATTACAAAATGACAGAGGTACCCGCTCCCAACTTTGCTTTACTTTTTCTACTGGCCCCAGAACAAAGCATAGGGAGAGGCAGAAACATCTACATTAAATGCAGGCATCTTGGCCAGACACAACCACAACTTCTCCTCTAAACAAGAACAAACAGCCACAGTAACATAACAGGTCCTTCAGGCTAAAGAGATTTGCACATTGAAGCAACAACTTATCCCCTTTGAACCGAGCGAATGAGAGAGACGGTGCTAGCCAGGACGTCTATTTTTCCCTGGCACATGTTGGCGGTGATTTAAGCTGCTGCACTGCAAAGTGTGTTTTGTTCAAGGATGCTTTAATGATGGGGAGTTCTGCAATTGTCCTTCAAATTACTCTCACACGGACATTACGGGTCTGTTTTACCTTTCTCTTGCCTGAATTGCTGCTCTTAAAGGAATAGTTCACACAAAAATCTAAATTCTGTAATCATTTACTCTCAAAACCTGTACAATAAATGTTCCTCCACAGAATTCTAAAGATGACATTTTGAAGACTGTTTTCCATGCTCTGGTTTCTCTGTGCAATTAAAATTAAAGAGACTAAAACATGCTGGGAGAAAAAGCAAAAGCAACTAGTAAAGGTGGTCCATATGCTGTGTTTTAAACATGATGTGTGAGAAACTGTCTGAAATTTAAGTCATTAATCACTGATAACTGTGGCTAAAATCTCTCTGGAGGTAAGGCTGCACAATTCGGAGAAAAAATGATAGATAGATAGATAGATAGATAGATAGATAGATAGATAGATAGATAGATAGATAGATAGATAGATAGATAGATAGATAGATAGATAGATAGATAGATAGATAGATAGATAGATATGCACAATAACAAAATCACAATTAAAATAATAATACTTATTCTTATTATTACAATATATTTCTTATAGGTTTGGTAAGATGCTTGATTTTATTAATATATAAAAACTTACATTTCAGTCTGTTTCTCACAAAAACCATCATCTGGTTTCAGAAGACCAGAATATAGTCACATGGATCACATTTATGATACTTTAATGGTGCTTTCCCGTCCTTTTTGAAGCCTGAATGCTTCAATCCCCATTCATTTTAATTGCACAGATGAGAGAGAGCAACACCATTTTTAGAAAGTTTCCTTATGTGTTCCATGAAGAAAGGTTTGGGATGACAAAAAGTTTGTAAATGATAACAGAATTTTCATTATGGGGGAACTAGCTATCCCTTCAGTATTCTAGGCTTTGCCTTTTCATGAAATCTCCTCTGCTAACTATTGCACTACAGTATGCCCAGCATTATGACAAGAGCAATCAGAAGAACAAGAAAAATGACTTACAGGAAGGACCATAACTACTTTGGTTTAACTAATGCAAAACAAAATACAAAACATGCAAAACCTTGACCTCTGACCTCCCTCTCAAAATCTAAGAGTCATGAGTCATAGCTGGGTATTTTAAGGTAAGTGTCCACTAGGTCCGAATTAGCGTAAATTGCATAACATTGGAAGTAGCATGGGAAAATGTACATCCAACCCAGATTGCGCATTACAGCTGTTTGCAATATTATCATAGCATATGGTCTTCATAACATTACAATCCCCTTTATTCTGTCATGTCCATTTGAGCTGTTAAATCGTAGCTTATTGGTTTTGGATCACATAAATGGTCCTGCAAGTGAATGTACACTTAAACACATCTGGGTTTTGGTACATTCTAGGGTGGAGGGAACAGTCCTCTACCCATCTCTACAAAACATCCCAGGATACATAAATTAGACAGCACGTATGCTCCTACAAAAACAAGCAGTAATGGATTCTATAGACCAAGATATACAATCATTTCTCCCAAGGTTTTGAAAGCAGCAGTTAATCTCACAAATTCAAATATAAAATTACAGTCAATATAATCTTTAGAATCATTAAAATCACCAGGTTAAAATTGATACTTTGCATGCTATGCATCCTAACTAGTATTTAAAATTAAAACCACTGTGTATCAAATCTTAAAATGTTGAAATAAGTATTGCAAAAGTACCTGGATTGTTTACTATTTTAAATGGAAATTTGAGGTCCTGATCCGTGCACACTCTAATGACTTATATTGCCCACAACCCACTGCATGTTGGAAAAGTATTCAATTAGAACTACAACCACAAATAAAAGTGTTAAAAACTACATGGTGTAAGGTGGACATACTGTAATGCAACAGTTAGAAAGGGGATTTAGGTGATCAAAAATTTATATCCAGAAAATATATTTATTTAATGTGGTCCACGTTATATTTTATCTGTAACATCACAGTGAATTTTTTATATGTTTGGTCATTAACTTTTTATCGTTAACTTTGTATCAAATGAATCATTATGCTCTCCAAATGAAGAGAGTTTTTAGCATGAAAGACCCACATTCAGATCAATGTGGTACTTAATTTCTTTCTAAAACTGTAGAAAAAAATAATAAATCCTGCACACTATATGTACTTGCAAATCTATCAAAAATAGCGGTCACACTTTATTTTAAGGTCCAATTCTCACTATTAACAAACCATTAACTATGACTTTTGGCCACTGCTTTTTAAAGGGATCATTTGATGTTGCTAATAAGAACATTATTTTTGTGTATTTGGTGTAATGAAATGTGTTTATGCAGTTTAAGGTTCAAAAGACACATTATTTTCCACATAATGTACATTATTGTTTCTCCTCTATGCCCCGCTTTCTGAAACGTGTCGATTTTGACAGATCTCAATGTTCTGAAAAGCGATGTGGGCTGTGATTGGCCAGCTATCAAGTGTGTTGTGATTGGCCAAATATTTCAAGCGTCTGACGGAAATGTTACACCCCTCAACAAATACTGTTATGGGGTGTGCCGGTCAGAACACCGGCATGACAGGACAAAACAGTAAAACCCATTACAAATGAGGAAGTTGTTGCATCCAGTGGAAACATAATTACCATGTTTGCATTTGTGATCGGAGAAATCCGCGACTTGAGTAAGCGGTTTGAGTGAGCGGCAGCCGGCGGCTAGAGTGAGGAACAGCTGGACTCCGCTCCCTCCAAAGTGTAAGCTGATCCGGCGATCCACAGAGTAAAGTTGATGTATTTCCTCAGCGACCAGCACAATCAGCTCTAGGTATGACGAAGCGAATATCGTGCTCCTTTAGAAGGCCAAAAAAAGTAGTTTCCCTTTCACAATGAACAACACAGCTTCTCAACAAAACGGAGCCGGCAGCAACAGAGAAAATAAAAGGTACGCCTTATGTCTTTGGGTGAACATTTGTGCAGCGTTTTGCAAATCTTCCCACATAGTGATGTAGAGATGTGGAGGCGTGTTTAAACGAGTCGTTTTAGGGGGGCGAGGACAAGTTTGAACTTTTATTAAAAAAAAATAAAAATATCTCTTTGGATTTGAGACTTTAGTCTTTGTAATTTTACAGATCTTCTTTATGCATCAAGAGCTTGTAACACTCCAAAGAGAAAGGAAAAATTTAAATCGCATAATATGACCCCTTTAATAGATAGTAAGTTAGTTGTTAAGTTTAGGTATTGGGTGGGATTAAGGGCGTGGAATATGGTTATGCAGAATATGTGATTTATATGTATTAATAAACAGCCAATATGTTATTAAAAGGCACGATATAATAAGCAACTAGATAATAGTGAGAATTGGTCCCTATATTGAAGTGTTACCAAAATAGCTCTATTCCTGAAAAATGCCTTATGAAGGTCATAGGACCAAACTGTTGGGAGTGATGAAATCTATTTTGTATACATTTGCAAGTACGTATAGTGTGCAGGATTGTTTCTTTTTGTTTTGATGTTGGACCTGTTTTTTGGTCATTTTTCCTACTCATATCGATTGATTACCTACAGTTGTGCATGGGTAATTGTTGACTGATATCTCCAGTATGGTAGGAAATTAGATTAGACAAAACATAAAGGATGTTTAATGTGAAACATGACAGGCGAGGTAATTTAAATAGTGATTGAATGCATGCAAGGACTATGTCCCAAAGTCCATATACTTTTCTTTTATATACTCAGAAGTATATACCTTTTCTTCACTAAAAGAGTATATACTCTTAGGGCAAAGTACAAGAAGGCGAACTGGGATGCACTATTGTAGTAACAAGCCACTTGACTTGAGACATCATGTTCATAGTACAAACGAAGCTGCACCCAAGTTTAATACTCATGGTATGAGCAAAAATAACAGTGTTGCTTGTTTTAGCGAGCAACTCTAATTACAATTATAATCCATGATTGAAATTAAATATCCATTCCATCTTATTTATTTTTATACTTCACCCACTTTACATCACTGTCAAAAGAAAGTGCATACAGTGGATAAAGTAAGACGTACCTGTGAATATCTCCTGCCCGAGTGCTGGGGAACGGCCTTCTTTCCCATTCAGAGAGTGCTGGGAGGTGGCAGGACAGTGGGGATGCTGGGAAGGGGCAGGGCCATGAAGATGCTGGATTGACAGACATTCGCTCAGAGCTTCTGATTCTAAATGGGGGCAGGCCCTTAGCTGTCAATCAAAAATATAAGCAATAAAAAGACTAGGCAATAAAATAGAATGTTGACAGGAAGAATGCACATTAAAAACATATGGAACGTCTGTTCTAGAGTGTGATGGTGTCAAAGAAGAAATGAAAAGAGTCACACTTGTGTAAAATGGACTGAGCCCAAACAAAAGTCTTAAATAATAATCAAACTAAAAAAACACATCAGTCTGTGGTGGCATCCCACACCAGCCAGCAAAGGAAATGACAAGCTTAGAGAGGAATGATATTTCACCGCAAACAGGATCCTTTGATTGGAAACCTGAGGGGATGAGGGGAATGACATACCCCACATACACATCCATCGCCCTGAGTACAGGTTGGGATGCCACGTTACCAGCTACAGAGAAGTGGAGGGCTGTCTTTTGCTGGTGAGATTAGCATGCAAGGCTGATTTTTCCCTTCGCAAGGCAATAAAATCAAAGTTCTGGCAGTAATCATGCATTATATGCGACATTTGTTTATAGTTTGGGGAGTCATATGTGTTTAGGACTTTTAGACTGACTTTGAAAGCTCGGATTGTAGCATGGAATTATGTTTAACCGGAAAATGATCTTCAGACACATGAATTCAGAGTGGACTGAACCTGCAGACAATTCCTCGTAATAAACAATAGCCGAAATGAGCCATGACATGCAACTTGAACGTGTTATGTCATTTTAATTCCACTGCAATTAAGATTTTCAAAATAAAAGCTCACCAACTTGTGAATTAGATATAAAACAAACACATTTTAATTACATGCAAACTGGCAAAAGAGCACAAACCGCACGTTTTTCAGTTCCCAGCCATTCGTCAAAGGTTTGGTGCTTTGCCGCAGCGTGCCATAACAGGCGTCGCTCACGATAGATGGAGTGGGAGTGTTTGTTTGACATCGGCCCACAACATCTGGCCACTGGGGTATAACGCTGCACAGCTTATTAACAATGGTACACGCTCACATGTGTTTCCGCTTACAGCGGCAAGCAAGAAGAACGCATCAGTCGGCTGTCGTTTAGACCAGCGCAACAATGAGGCCATTCTGCTTATAATTACCCACTTTAATGAGGAATGCACTCTTCACCATGTAGATGCTGAAATGTGGTCAGAGTTGATCTATTGTTGGGGAAATTATTTTCAAAGACAAACCTAAGTAGAACCAACTGCACCAAGCCGTGAAAAAGACACAATTGACCAAGAAAAATATCTACTAGAAATGTTTCTCAAGGCTGAAGGCAAGAGCCAAAAAGCTAATTGTACTCTGATGTACTGATGAGATGATTTGAACAGAGACCATTCTAAAAGAGAGAGAGAGAGATATTAAGTTTTTACCCTTACCTTTCTACGCACCTGCTGCTCTTTGGCGGAGTGGATCTTCACATGCTTGCGGAGAGAACTGGGGTCTGTGTAGCGTTTAGTGCAGCCTGGGATCTGACACGCATATGGTTTCTGAAACAGGAAATGCACAATGAGTTTGAGAATCATAATTATGCACAGTTCAGCCACAAAGAGGGCACAGAAACACACTGCTATGGACACGAAAACCACAAAATCATTACATTATGACAGCGTTTATAATTGAGCAGCTATAATTATAGTTTGGAACAGACATTAGAAAGAGTGCACAGCATTTATGAACAGACATGGAAACCAAAAATAGACAATAATTTAGTCAAGCAACTATTTTAAAATCCCAAAACAAATGTTGTGTTTTTATAAATGAAAGTCTATATAAAGTAATTTATAGTCAAATGTATAAATATTAAATAAATTAAAAAAAAAGTGTTAATTCAATTATACATTTTAAACTTGGAACTGAAAATTGCATTTAAATCTTACAGATAACAAATTATATATATAATTATTTTATATTATATATAAAATATATATAATTATTTTTTTCTTCTGCACTTTATGGGTTACTAATACAGATGTTGGATATGTTCTTTCTGCATTTAAATTTGTGTTAAATCTGACAAAAATTTACTTTTTAAACCCACTGAATATGCCTACTTTTTTCAGCATTAATATTTATACTTTCAAACTGTGTGTAAATGGACAAACACAAGTGCAATAACTTTTTGCTTTGAGAGTTTATAAATAGTCAAAGTTTAAGAGGAAAGACAGTATCCTACCTTTCAGCTGAGAGGACATAGGAAGAAGAAAAGAAGAATACAGGTTGTTTGGTAAATCTCAGACAAGCATACAGGTACTGTACAAACACTCATTTACTGTTTTGCTGGTAACAAACTACTATGCCAGTTTTGTATTATTTTGCATTTTCTCAGAGTTAAAGTACATGTAGCCTACATTTTAAGATATATATCTATGTACCCATGATTCTTAGTGGTAAACTTTACTGAAACACTCTCACTCGGTCCAAAACATGCAGTGGTGATTTTCTCCCATGCATTTTACACTGGTCTTTTTTTTAAAACAGAGGCAGTCATTAAAGTGTAAGTGGATAGGCTTCCTTTATTAGCTCCCTTTTCCTACCTTCCCTCGTTCTCTAAATAACGCTGTTTTTACAAGCTGCTCGCGGGGCAGCTCGTCTCTGCGCATTTATTTGTTTTCGCTGTGCAATGCCATATAATCCCCCTGCTGTCTAAAAGCACTGAAAACAGAAACCGAGAAAGCTTAGGAATGGAAAAAAGAAAAAAGGCTGTCACGAATAAATATCATTACAGTCGAAGTGATTTTTTCACTGTATATGAGGCGTGTGGGAAGGCTGTGACAGGGTGCACACGAGAGTTAATGTGCAGCGCTGGGCATCTGGAGTCGGGGGGCTAATTGGCCGTGGCAGTGTGACGGTAGCGCAGCGCTGGAGCTGTACTGCGATGAGATACAGCACAGGGTTCTGCCAGTTAGTGAGGAATTACTAACTCATGCTTTTCCTGACTTTTATTTTTCCTCACATTGTTAGAAATTGAATGCAAGACATTACTGCCTCTCTCGGTTTCTTTTTCTATCTCTCTCTGCCATGTGTCGTTACTATCACAAACGGAGCATGGTGTTAAACGATGTATGATAAAACGTGTTTCACCTCGTCAACCCATAGAGACATAACCTTATGGCTGTTTTGTGCATGCAAAATTAACATTTGGGTCAAATAAAGGTAGCAAACAGCACATTTATGGGTTTGATTGTAAGGTCCATTAGGTTGGGGACTTGAGCGCTTAGGATTTTTGCTCTGAACTAGAAGGCCCTTGGAACACCCATGGTCCACTCTTTAGTTTTGTTAAAGACGCAATACTAAAATTAAAATACAGATTAGTTAATCTTTTAAAAGTAGTTAGCAACACAGAAAACTACTAACAAAAGCAGCAAACTACATTGCACATACAATATGTAATTATATTATATAAAAGTCCTAAATTATATGTAAAAAAGTTGAAGAACAGCACTATTTAACAAAATAATAAAAAATAAAAAAATGCTATGCACAGACTCAGATTGTTTCATACATTTTTTGTTAACATTACTTGTCTAAATTACCTGATTCATTAGAATGAATCAGCATTCCCAGAGCTTTATACCAGAGAGTATGATTTAGGATGAAAAAAATATATACATTTCCGACTATAGATATGAAAGTGAATGATTCTGATTCACTAGAATGAATCAGAGTGTTGAATGTTATATATGAAAAAAAAAACATTCAAAAACATTATGGAATGAGTTTCCAATTCTATATAAGAAAGAACCATTAGGATTTACCCGATCACTAGAATAAACTTTTAACTGCTTTTTAACAACTTTTCAGTGCTACAGTTCACTATTATTCACTAGAATGAACCAGAGTTTCCAATCCTATACAGTTTATAAAAAAAAAACATTGATGATGAACCAGATCACTAAAATAAACATTTACGTTTAACTTTCATCAACATAAGAAAGTTAAGACATTTTAGGATGAACTGATTTGTAATATTGTGCTATTCAGTGCTACATAGAGAGAGAATGATTTAGGTAGAACCGATTCAATAGAATGAATCAGACTGCCAACACTACATAGGAGGAAGGAGGACAGTTTAAGACAAATCGATTCACTAAAACAATCTTTCCAATGAAAACTACTGCCACACTGAAATGCATTAAGCATTTAGGACAACTATGCTATTAGTTTGTGTTTTAACAACACTGCTGATTTCTATATTTAGGATGATGTCAGTAAAGAGCAGTGGTTGTATTCTTGTGTTTTGAGGCACTTCCTTTTGAGTCGCAGCTATGACAGGTTAGGGTCGGTTGTATTCATTTACTCACAGTGTCCAGATGTGTGCGCTGGTGCTTTGCCCTGTCGCTGGAGTTGCTGAATGCTTTCTGACAGCCCGGATGCTGGCACAGGTACGGCTTCTCTCCTGTGTGACTCCGCAGGTGAATCTTCAGATTCTCCAGCCGTGAGAAAGCTTTGTTACACCCTTCAAACTGCGAGAGAGAAATATGACATCAGGGAACATCAACAAGTGTGCTTTATAGAAATGCCAGCTTTTTTGAAAGATGGTGGTTTACCAGGCCTTGCCTTTAATATGTGCATGAATGTGAACAAAGCTTTCAGGTAAACATTTGAATCAGAAAAAGCCATTCAGATTTGTTTTTGCATGTCATTTTTCATGTCAGCACTGGTCTGGCCAATCAGAATCTGTAGACAGTCATTACAGCATGGCCCTCTGCAATCTGCAGTCTCTAAGGCACCTGTGTAATGAGGCTCAGGACATACTGATAGTACATGCTGTCTTGTAATTTAAGGGCCTCATACATCCTATGCAATCTCTTAGCTCCACCCACAAAATGTCAATAGCTCTCCAATCAGGAGCCTCGGATGGGACAGGGTTGCAGATTATGGAGGTGTCAGAGAGAGTGAAACCTGACATAGCAGCTTTGGTCTCTATTGTCCACTGACCTCTAACTGAGGCCCCCACTTCTATCGCAGCTCCAGTTTCACTGAAGGAAAGAGCCTTCCATTCTTCTAATGGGCCTTCAGAACATCATTCGGGCTCTGGCCTCCTTCAATCACTCGCAAAAGGCTTGCTATTGATGCCAGGCCATTTAATACGGGGCGAAACCTTAGACTGCCACGTTCGGGATATATTGAGTGACCTGGATTATACAGTGTGTGTGTGTGTGTGTATATTTGTGTGTGCAGAATTCTTATAAGGAACATTAAAAGCATGTGGAAACTAGAGAGAAAAAAAGTCAGTTTCATACACGTTTTGCACACTTTTAGACACACAGACAAAACTGGATTTACAAAAAAAGAGCAAAAAAAAAACTTTGGTTCTGCACAAATGAAATGTCACATCAGAGAAACTTTGCCATAAATCCAGTAAAATCCAGACTATTAACCTTTAAAAAAATCATTAATAAATATATATATATATACAGTAATATTTGTAAAAGTATGATGATATAAATAAAGAGTAAACAATTATATTATTTGCTGTGAAAATTATTTCTCTAAATTTTTTGAGGATTACAATATTCTGCCTTTTTTTAATGCTTATTTCTCAAGGAACTTTAATTTTGTCCATATATCCAAAAGTTTGGAAATATGCCTTAATCATTTCTAGTTAGGATACACATAAAATACTAACATTGTAAATTATTTTTTAAATTAAATATATTCTTATGATGCTAATGTACATTTTCAGCAGTCTTTTTTTAAGTCTTCAGTGTCACATAATGTTTAAAAAAATCGTTCTTATACGCTAATTTGGTGCTCAACATTTATTTTCATGATATTAAAAAATATTATGCTGTCTAATATTTTTGTGGAAATCATTTGCAGCATTATAAATTGAAAAAAATTGCATCCGCTTTTGATCAATTTAATGTGTCCAAACTCAAAAGTGCCAAAAGTTTTATAGTTTAAACATCCACAGATCAAACTTCTTATTAAAGTACATAAAAGTTCATATATTACATAAAGTTGAATTTTTCTTCAAAACAAAGTTTTACTGGAGATCTTATGTTAAGTAGTTAAAGTTTAATTAATTGCAGAGATAAGATGTGGGGTTTGTGAAAGGAATATCAATGCACTCTGCAATCTGCCAAGCACTTTTCCAAATTTATTTCACACAATGGAGTATCACAGTAGTTGAGACACTGTATGGGGCTTTTGGACGTGCAATCCTCACAATGTCAACTTGGGCCTGTGTTATTCCACAGCATGAAAACTGTCTGAACATACGCACCCATAAAACAGAGCTTAATAAAGTCTCTGAAATCCAGGCAAGTTTGAGATATTTCCCCTGTATTGACTCCCAAAATATGAGTTTTCAAAACAAACTCTTTACCTTAAAAACGATTACGTATGTCCTAAAATGTGTGTATTTATGTATAGGGGAAATAATCATTCTTTCACTGCTTTCTTTGCTGTAATACAAATTTCAGGCTAAATTGAATTTATGAGTCCACAGAGAGAATCCTGCTAATCGCGTAAAGCCCACCATTAGCGTTAGGATCGGCTGCCAATGGAGCGAGGTGCAGAGCATTTTGGGATACCTTTCAAACACAGCTATGTATTCTGGGATGTCATGCAAACATAGCAATCTAACACATGTTTAATCCACATGACTGGGAGGAACTTCTTTCTCTCACTACTCATGTCTCTCATTGTCTCTCCACTTATCTCTGGATTTTTTTCAACTTTTATAGAACACAACATTCTCTTTTGTATAATAGCGCAAAAATGCATCTCTATTTGCCAAGTCCTGAACATTATTTTCCAAATAATTCTAATGCAACCGGTTTTACAGCTGACGTCAACATCTATCAAAACATCCCCAAATGTTAACCGAGGAATGTGAAGTTTCTGAGATACACACAGACGTTTATCATAAAAATCGGAGAGAAAAGTGAGACTCCAAACACGCTAAATATAGGTTGCATTTTAAACCAACCGCTATAAACCAACTATGACAGCTCCTAAGTCTCCACAACCCTTTGAATTTATTTGTGAAAACAGTTTAGCACACTAATCACATTAATTGCCATAAACGTGTTTAGTTTTCCCCTTCTAAAGGCCTGTGTGAGGGTAAACAGAGTGATAACCGTCGAAAGTGGATGGTGGTAAGTCATTTGACGCCATCTTTCCGAAGTGGGCCTCAGGATCTGCTGTATACACACAGAGTGATAGTTCGGGCTGACATTTAGGTCAGAGGCGCACAGCCAATCACGGATGATTGCGGGCCACACGAACCCTAACCTGATGACTATATGGGAAATGAAGCATGATTGCGGCCGAAAACGTCCAACGGGGCATCGGGCAGCTAAAAGCCCATAGTGTACACAAGCAATCGGAAGAAAAAACAGTTCATTAATACCCTTAAATACCTGTAGAATACAAGCCCGCTATTATGGTGCATGTAAAAATAAGGCCACGTCGTGTCACTTGTCGACGTCACACTGCGCTCTGAAGGAATTAAATGAACTGAGAGGAAGAGAAAATGTGCTTATTATGGGAATTGCATTCAGGCCACATTCTTTCCCATGGAGTCAAAGGTCCACCGCTGTTCCCGTTAACATTCAGAGGTGCTCTGAAACATAAAACATATTTCCCCATTATACTGTAACTACCAATCTCACCTTCCCTCAGGCTTGCGTTTATTCTGACATTAAAACCTTTAGCAACTAACAAGCATTAAATACATTATTACTCGTAATTAGTGGGCTGAAAGGCAAATTTTAATGAGCACCATGACTTTTCTTACACCCAGACACGTTTTCTGTAATTCGGTGTGACATTCAAATTGCCTCAGCGCTCTCAGATATGCAATGTCTGCAGGTTACCGCGATGTTCTGTGACCAGCACTTGTACAAAATCGATTCTGGTTCCTGTTGGAGAAGGAGAGGTGTTACGAGGTTTACCGCTGAGCGCCTGGAGTAACTATGACCTGTAAAAGAGAAACCGCCGACACGTCTTTCGGCACGGAGCACAGCGGAGCTCACTCAGACGGAGTGGCTAAAAACTACAGGCGAAAGCGAACATGTGCCTTTAATCCGCCTGTTTCCAAATGCCCCCTGGCAACCACAGCAAAGAGCAGAAAAACGTAAATGGTTGAAATTATATCCATATGATTCAATGAGACAGCTAAGGGGAGACAGGTTTCTCATGCACTTCATCAGGGTACAAAATTAAACACAGCTTAGCTAAAACATTCACATTACATAGTTTACACATATCATTTCCCCATCCAAACGCCACTCGTTTTAGCAGCCAGCTTCATCTGTTGCTAATAGGAGGCCTAATATGAATCAAAGATCTGGTTAATTTTTCTCTCTCACTCTTTTTTTTTTTTTTTGAAAACATATTTTTGGAACGAAGCTGATGTGAATTCACATTCAATTATTCTCACGAATCTTTGATTTTTCTTTGTTGCTCTTTCGTCCGTTACTTTCAAATTTCCAAACATCTGATTTATACCTGATGTTATGCGTATACAAATCCTCAGCTGACAAATGTTGTCCAGATGGGATCGAAAGCTTGGCCGATAAACCGGTGGAGGAAGTAGTCATGTAAATGACTAACAAAATTGCTTCTTCGAACAGTTTTTTTGTTCTCATGCAACACTGGTAAAACCAGATTGAAACCCATGTAGACTGTAGATGGGACCTTCACAGGAAGCAACCTATGATGACTAAATTGGGCCTCTCGTGTAGTCATTAAGCACCCCCCCACCCCACTCAGAGCAAGGTTTTTGAAGGAAATTGAATTGAAGGTGTATTATGGATTCTGGCCTCGTCGCCATTGAAAAGTCAGGCATGAGCAACTTATGCTACATGTGGGAATCCTGAACGAGAACATGCAGGAAACATATGGGTCGTTATGGGAGCACTTAACCCAGTGTCGTTCTGGGGCACACTGTCAAAGTGTTACCAGCCAGGAGACACAGTATTCACAAAAAACTAGCTGTGATCTTCTTTTAACCTAGAAATAAATTCATATTTAGACAGGTGAAGGTCTCCTTCCGGGTCAACTGTTGCTTCTGAAGGTTCTCTTCCTTTCTAAAAGCCTTTAACCTGTAACTTCTAATGTCCCTAACCTGCTGCAGTAATCTGAATTTATGACTAGGTGGCGTGCTCATTTAAACATCCTGAAAACAGACTCAAATTGTTGAATAAAGTCATTATTGTTGTTTTCTTTGCACACAAAAAGTAGGTTGAACCGCTGATGTCACATGGACTATTTTAATATTTTCCTTACTACCTTTCTGGCCCTTGAACATGGTAGTTGTGTTGCTGTCAATGCAGCGTCAGAAAGCTCTCGAATTTCATAAAGAAATTTGTTTAATTAAAAAAATTTAACTTGTGTTTCGAAGATGAACAAAGGTCTTATGGGTTTGGAACGACATGAGGGTGAGTAATTAATGAGAGAATTTTCATTTTTGTGCGAGATGTACCTCTAATAATATATGTGACAGAAATTTGAAATTGAGATTTATAAATCATCTGAAACCTGAATAAATAATCTTGCCATTGTTGTATGGTTTGTGAGGATAGGACAATATTTTGCCGAGATAATACTATTTGAAAATCTGGAATCTGAGGGTGCAAAAAAATCTAAATACTGAGAAAATCGCCTTTAAAGTTGTCCAAATGAATTCTTAGCAATGCATATTACTAATAAAAAATAAAGGTTTGATATATTTACGGTAGGAAATTTACAAAATATCTTCATGGAACATGATCTTTCCTTGATATCCTAATGATTTTTGGCATAAAAGAAAAATCGATCTTTTTTTTTTGGCTATTGCTACAAATATACCCCAGTGACTTAAGACAGGTTTTGTGCTCCAGGGTCACATATGCACATTAGTATATATATTCATCACTAGTAGTAAATGCACACTGCTCTTAAGTAGGGCATATGCCCTCATCTTACCCTACATGTTACAGGCCTAAAGACCTGGCACCATTAACTTAGTGTCAAATTTATTTAATCCGTGTTTTCTTTGTTAAACTGAACACCAAAGAAGCCAAACAGCGTTCTCAGTTTCTCTGGCCATACTGTGGAAGCTCTCAAAGCGCTGATGGATACCAAGCACAATCTGTCACTCCAGTAACCGGCCTCTCACTCTATCTGTTCTAAGTATCTCTAATAGCTAATTAGAGAGTATTACACTCGCCTCGATGCCTTTACAATACCACCAAGCCATCAATTATCTCCCCGTTTCGTGCAACATGACCCAGGACACAGTGAGATGTGATGAATCTCCTCAACATGATATGTGCATCGGTTCATGCATGCGGAGGGACAAATCCAGCATTTGACGCAGAGGGCTCTCAGAGTCCATTAACAGCCGTCAGTCCCCATCTACTCACTAACACCTGCTAGCGTTCGGTTCCCAGCAGCGGTGGCGTAAAGTGACAGATACTTTGACTTTAATCGCTCAGAAACTTCCCCTTTAACTGGTCAGCGCGAGAAACAAGTCACTTTTAATATGCTGGAGTGTGCGTTTTTCCTTTTATATATTCGATTTAGGAATTACACTTGCTGAACTTTCTAAGTGACACCAGAAAAACTCACAATTTTCGCATGAGAGCTCTTTATTATAAAAAATTGGCTGTCAGGGTCATGCCATACTTCATCAGGTTCAAATGTCATCAAAACTCTAGGCTGAATACCAAAAAAGGCCACATTTCACAACATCTCTCATTGTATGACATGAATATGTAGACTATAAACTTTCCCGTCTTTCTCTCGCCTTTTCTTTCCACCCTCCACCCTGTTGGCATAACGTCTACAGTTGACACAGCTGGCTCTGTCTCATGCCCGCTCTCTAAGTTACTCTATATCTCCAACCTGACAACAAATAAACATCCCAGAGTGCCTTGCACCTGCCAAGTCAAACGCCTCTGCGTCAAAGGCTCTGTCAGATTCATGAACAAAACAAAACTATTCAACTGAACAATAGGTCAACATGGCAGGTTAAATGTATTGAGAACAGTCAAATGACATCTAGCACAGTTGGACAGAGTTGGAAGCAGAACATTTACGCCGGCCAGAAATGTGATGAAATTCAACTACAATAGAGAGAGCTTGCGTTGTTGTCTTTTGGGAGCCTGATTGTTGCATTTCCCCTTCAGGATTCTCTTGTTTTGTTATTTTCTACTCAAAAGTGCAGTAAAAGGGCAATTTATCAGGTCATATTTCACCACAGAACACATTATTAATATTGATACGTCATACAGTATGACTCAACATTAAATCATGTTGAATCACAGTGGAATATGAGGCATAAGGTTTTGAACTGAAAATAAATATGTAATACTCATAAAATGAAAATCTAACAGTGCAACAAAAAAAAGGAAGAAAGGTTAACTAGATAAAACTATTCTGAAATCAATAAAATAATAAAATAAAATACACACAAAATCAATAACTCAAATCGGAGACAGTAATACTTATAAAGATATAGTAATCAACATTCAGACTAAGTCATTATTAAAAATTACCACCACAAATATTTATATCTAAAGTCCAATTTCACTTCAAATACCTCACACAAAATCAATAACTCAGTTGAGAAAGACAAAAAAGAAAGAAAAAGAAATAGACCCAAATAACAAGGCCTCACTGTCCTGTGATATTCCACAGTAAACGTTTTCATATATTTATGGAGTATTTAACTTGAAATTTTTCATCACACACTTGTTTACCTTAGCAGTAATATGAGTCTGGGGCTGGCATTCAATCCCCTCTTGGTATTTGCGAACGAGACGCTCACGGTATTACAAAGCACTGTTTTTTTTAATGCTAATATCCCTTTTCCATTGCTAATATCCTAAATTGTGCATGACCTAATCTAAGTTTTGGCTTTTCTATGCAGAAATATGATTTTGGCTCATCCGTGTCACTTGTTCTGGTTGTATTTAAGCTTTGAAGAGGATAATATCCAGTCTTCAAGGAGCCATAGAACGTGCTATTTTCTCAATATTTCACTACTGTGGAAACAATGGCTGGACATTATACAGTGATTTGGAGCGTATCTTTATGGTCACATTCAAGTCCATTAAGAAACTGAATCCTTTTTAGCTTCACAAACCTGTCATTTTAAATCAAATTTAAGGGGTGAATAGATGAGGCACGAGTTTTGAGGTCACGTAGAATGTATCAGAATGCATCATGAGACCTTTAGAGAAGGAATGAAATCATTGTTTGGAAGACAAAAAGTCTTTTGCAGTTTGTCACCAAAATGAACAAGACAAGAGTTGTATGTCTGCGCTACTGATCTTTGGAAATCCACATCAGTGAGCTGCACACAATAAAAAGCCACATGCTATCTCAATGAAAACTCACAGGGACAAACAAAGCAATGTCTTTCAGATGGAAACATTTCTGTTGGTGCAATGATACCAAGGTCAAGGGTTCGATTCCCAGAGAGTACATGAACTAGTTTTAAAAAAAAGCTATATAAATTGCTTTGGATAATACTATGTGCCAGTGTTTGTGGTCTGTAAGATTTTTTTCATGCTTTTAAAAGTCTCTTACCGAATGTATTTGACCAAAAACATAATAAAAACTGCAATATTGTGAAATATTATAACAATTTAAAATAACTGTTTTTTAAATACATCCTGTGACGACAAAGCTGTACTTTCAGCAGCCATCATTTACGCAATTTGTAATAAAAAAAAATGATTTGAACAGTATTAAAGGGCAGAAGTTAGTGTTGATATTAAGTAAAAAAGTTACTGTTATTATTATTATTGGTGGAAATAGTCCCTCACAGTGTAGCCTGTAGTGCTGGCTGTTTCTGTGCTGTACTTCCATACCAAATCTTGAAATAAATCTTGACAATATAATCAGACAAGTGCTTAGACAGAGCGTGGACAGCTCTTCTGGTGGGGAATGAATAGTTGCATGGGGAGAGCTCTAATTGGCCTGTTGAATCCAGCTGCGCGTCAGCAGTAAAGCGCACCATGTCCTAACCGGATCTCTACACCAAGCTTGAAATGTGGAATCGAATCAGCACACCACATTCTTACTGCCCCCCAAATCCACACCCATAACCGTCGCTGTGGTGAAGGGTTTATGGGAACAGGCTTTTGGTAAAAGAAGTTGCTCTGGTTACATCCATCTGAGTGACAGCAGATGACAAATGAGACAGAACGCTGTCACAGTCCATAAGTCTGTAAGAGAGACGCTGTCACAAGCCTCCCACACTTAGTTTTGGGCTCTGTTCAGACCGCAGATGGGACGTGGTTTAGGGCTAGATGGGCACCATGAAGTCTCCAGTTATGTGGCTGTTTATTAACTGGGTTGGTTTGGTTTTGAGAGATACTTGGGATCCTAACCTGGCTCTCTGTGCTACTAAGTCCCATGGCCCATCTGTGTACCTCAACAAACCCTTTCTGAGAACACTGGGATATTCAGTCTTAACTCAAAACTGTCCGTGCTCTGTTTACACACTGGGGTTTATGGTGAATGTTTGCGGAAAGGCTGGGTGCGATGTAAATAGCGCCTTGACTACTGTTATTTATTTTTAGGAGTGTTTGGCAGATGATACTTGGCGTAGGCTATGTGTCAACATGCTCTCTATAGTGACAATGAGGAAGATACTCTAAATTAAACACATTCATGACTGGCCCTGTGTACATTTAAGCCATAAAGGGCCCACACTGAGACATTAAATCACCATTATACAAATTTATTACCACATTTCTAATGTGTAACTAGTGAAATAAAAGCATTATAGAAACACTTTCAGCACTTAAAATTCATAATAAATTAAAAAAAAAACTAAAATAAATTATATATATATATATATATATATATTTATTTATATATATATATATATATATATATATATATATATATATATATATATATATATATATATATATATATTACCATACTGTACCTGTGACCAAAATGGTAGAGACAAATGTCCTTTTTTATTAAAGGAATATTCTGGAATCTACATAAATTAAGTTCAATTTGCAACACTTTAGACTTAATGTTGATTAACACAAAAATTTGAGAAAAAAGAGTTGACAATTACAGCTAAAACCTTAATAAAACTGTAACAATTGTGAAAAAATTTACAGCTCAATTTATACAAATGTAAACAATTTCTAAAATTATAAGATTCACATTGGTACTTTTACATTTGGAATTGGGCCCATTTGTTTTAATAAAAGAGTGATACACTGACATTTTTATTTGTTGTAAGAAACATAATGCTGTCGAGTGAGCTTAACTTGTCAAATGTGAACCCATCAGTTAATGCATATCAACTTAAAAGAAAATTGTATGACCGAGGAGCATAAGAAATATGGCTAACAGCTCTTTTAAATATAAAATAAGCTATAAAATACAACTGTATCCAAATATCTGTATTTAACTAGCAACATTTCCCTTTAAAACAGCTCAGCATTTTCTTTGCACACTCTCTGCCAGATTTTTTTAATGTCACCTGGCTAGATCATGTAAAACCAAGTGATTTTCCACACATTTGTGCTGCAATGCTAATAAACAATTACAGAAAAAACAGACAAAGGTTATATTGGAATAATAAAAACACTGAAACCGAATAATAAAAGCAATACGGTGCTATTATTACTACTATAATGGCAAAAAGCACAATACTGTATTAAAAATAATAATATATATATATATAAAACTTTGTGCTGTAAATAAACAAAAAAATATATCACAATATATCTCAAAACATAGAATCAAGGAGTCATAATTTAAAGTTCAGTCAACAATCCACCTTTTTATGTAGATATTCAATGGCAAATATTTTGTTAATGGTAAATGTTTCAAATTTCCATTCACAAACATGATGGAAAGTCAATTTTTAAGCCTCTTTCTCCATAATAAGACTAAATGAAGCCCGTTTACCTGTGTGGAAAGCCATACATCTGTGTGCTGCATCTAGCAGGATATATTGCTCAAAAAGCCTGAGGAAATTTTGCCCATTAGCTATATTTATTCCCCTCAGTATATTAGCAGACGATCCACCCCACTCGAAGGGTTAAAACGATTAAGCACTTGGATTCGGGACAGATATGACACAGTGCTAAAATAATGTGTCTCTGTTTCACATTTCAGGTATATAATTAAATGTCACGAAATTACTTACTGAAAATATAGCATTCCAGACAAATGTAATTAGCACAAAACATGAATGGTTATATTATTCTTTGATAACTGGCTATGCGCATTTAAAGCCCTACAGCCATCAGGTGAATCGGCTAAGCTGAATGCATCCCATAAAAATAAAATGTGTTTAGCAGAAAAAAAAAAGAGCTACCAGATATTTGACAATGATTATGGGTTAAGTAGCTATTAAGAATGCTTAAGTGGCAGAATGTCAGACAGGAAGAGAGAGGAGAGGAGGAGTGACTGGATTGCATTACTTTACAGAATGACTGGAAACCTTTTACGGCTTGACAAGAACTTGGCCTGGTGTATTTGACAAGGAAAACAAGCACGATCCATCAATTCCCAGGCCTTTCATTCCATTGCCAAAACATCAGTCTCCTGACAAATCTCAGATATTTCATGCCAGCAGTTTCATCATGCTAATATATGTATCACATATGGTCTCCGTTGCATAGCTATTAGTATGACGGAAAGACAATCGAGTTGTAGATTGGGTCTGACAGCAAGCAAAAAAAAGAGGTGGATTTGTTGATCTTGAAATTAAAGATATAATTCAACCGTAACTTTCATGTGATGAAACATTAGAGAGTTGAAGGTTGCAAATTATGAGCCGTAATTGTAAAAATGATTCTGGCCACGTGCATTCTTCTGCAGTACCATCTGGAAACTTGGATTCGAGTGAGATTTATGACGTTTCTGAAAACTCATATGAACAATGATCGTGCTGGAATCATAAACTCCTCCTTCTTATTAAATACACCAAAAAGAACAATCTCCCCAAGCCACCGTTTAAATCCAATTCACCCAGAATGCAAAGCTTTGGCAAATGGAGTAGAAACAGAAACAGTCCTCGAGTCCTGCTGCTCCGGTGCAGGTAACTGTTGCTACCTGCTAGCATAATGGGGCTTAGAGAGCTGGCAGTTGCTAAGTTAAGTAGACAGGGCAGTAATGTCAGCAGCTCATTCTAGTGCATCCACATTAGTTTCAATGCCACTTTCTGCCTTTGCCGGGGCAGAATTCAGGCGGCTCGGGTTTCGCCACTGCTTTTAGAGGAAAAAGTCAGCTCATGCACAGGCCATCCGTTTTAATTAGTTAATGGCGCTAGCCGTTTCATTTCCAGCATCTGTGTTGATTGCTTACAATAGCGTCCATTTAGTCCAAAACACGCCATTTTGGCAAAGGTCTGGGCCGGCTGCTGCTGGAGAATTCTGAACGCTTGTCCAAAAATCTGTCTAATAAATCTTTATATATAAGTTTGCCGGTTTCACACTAGCGGGTGGGGGTTGGGGGGGTGAGAAAGGAAATTCCATGATCTATGTTTTTTCCAGCAGGTTGTTTAAGCCAATTTTTCTTCAAGTAAAGGCCTGTATGTTCAAACATCGTCGTAAAGGTGGCTCCGCATTTAATTTCGATGAGGTAACAAAAAAGGTGTGGTTCAGGAAGTTAAGTCCTAATATCCGTTAACATTACAACATGCATGCGGCCAAATGTTCAATGACCAGCTGTCTTGTGATGGTGACGACGACAAAGATGGGTGTGTACTGCCCAGAAACATTTACTGCTTCATTAAAAATTAAAGTCACACATCCAAACTGTATTGCAAAAACTTGCACACCCTTCCCATGTGATCTTGTAAATTTAATATTTCACAAATGAGAAGCATTACAAAAAAAAAAGAGGTCACTTTTGAAGATGTAGTATTTAGCAAATGAGCAATGAGTAAAGTAATAATTAAATATTTTTTTTGTTATTCATAATGTATTATGATAAATAATACTGATAATAACAATATATCATTTTATAAATAAATGTATTATTATTATTAATTCTAAATAATTATTAAATAAAATACAATGAAAAAAATATGGGTTTCAATCCCTGAATAAACAAAAACGTTTTATTTGAAAAGACATGAAAAAAGACTAAAAAAACTGAACAAACAAACAATCTGGTTCCAAAATACACTGACATTTGTGCATGAGACTTATGCCTGAATGAATGTCAGCACAGATGACGCAGGAAAAGCCAAATAGTAAAATCTAAAAGGTTGGAGGAATTAATACAGGGTGTTATTATGACTATGAGAACTCAGTGACCGTTTAGTACAGTAGTAAACACACACTAACCACATAAAATACAGACCAGCACAGCCCATACTCTTAACCTGTCACAGCAGGAACAAACTGCAGAAAATGGCAAGAGAACCTCAAGTCGACTGCAATAACGCTAAACCAAAGCCAAGATAGTAATGAAATAAGATTAAACCAATACATTCCAGAGGAAATTCAATAAAGAAACCATCATTAATGTCCAACGTTGTAGCATGGATCTGCTCATCAAACATGATCAACTGGATAAGTAACTGGAGTATTATCAACAGATACGCTTTGATGAATATTTACATGAATTTCATGAGCTGCTGGGATAGGTGATCCGAAATACAAATCCAGAGTTGAATCCAGTACAGCATTGACGTATAAGAGCCCTGGGACAGTGTCGGGGCAGCAGTCGCTGGATACATTTTTAATATTAATGCAGACAAAAAGGGCAAAAAAGCAATAAGCTAAAACAAAACTTGAATTAGACATGAAACACAACAGGATATTGCAGTGAGATTATGTTGTTTCCTTTTAGATGCCTTTTGCCTCTGCTGTCCGACTACCACAAAACAGCCCGCAGCACTTTTTAATTGGACTGGGTGAACCGAAAAAGCCTCTCAAACTCTGCGAAGCGGTTTTAAGAGGTCTGCCGAGCTCAGTGATTGCAGATGTAGCTGTGTTTTTACGTGCCCGGGCATAAAACCACGTCCAGGTATGGACGGTGACAAAGCTGAGAGTCAGAACCCTGTCCTATGTTTGTGATAATGACTTTTTCCTGCCAAGGCGCTGCATGATACAAATGAAATGCAGCAAAGTTGTGAGAGAAGACAAAGCAAGGAAGAGAAAGAGAGGGAGAGAGAGAGAGAGAGAGAGAGAGAGAGGAATGAGAAAGTGTTATGTTTGGATGCAGGGAAATCGTGCCTCGTGCGCTCTCTGAGGAATCTGCAGTTGGAAAGATAATAAAGGGATTAGCTGGGTTTTCTCAAGCATTTGCTTCTAAATCAAAACGTCTCATCGGTTTCCTCTGCACAAATAGCTAGAATACCAAAATGTCTTTGTATACTGTGCAAAGGCCACAAACGCAACATGTTTCAGACAAAAGCAGCTTCCTGCGGAGGTCACAGGAAAACAACGATACAGAGGAAAAAATGAAAACACTTCACAACCTGAGAAAGGTCAACTAGTCAAGTATATGCACTCATCCAATAGTGAAATATAAATAAATTATTATTACTATTAATATATATATATATATAATATATATATAGTATGTAAATTATATTTTAAATAAATAAAATAATACAAATATAATATTTTTTTTTCCTCCAATGATTACATTACTGAATGAATCAAGAGGAGTTTTCATTCAGAATCACACAGTTTGGGTGATTGAGTCTATACAAAAAAGAAATTTCCCATAAAAATATCCTGTCATATAGCATTAGTATTAATACCATTAAAGTCACTTTAAAAAAACAAAACAAAAAAAACATCAATACTTGAAAATTTGAACTTGAACACATTATTTACTTTACTATTTCCTTTTTAAAAAATCTGTTTAAATGCAAGTAATTCATATTTGAAAGCACCAAGTTACAAAATAAAAATCTAAATCTTTCTGAATAAGCCTGAAAGTAGCACACTTACTGCCTGTTGGGATTCATTTAATGATCCACTAAATTTGAAATCCTTTGACGTTTGACTTAAATTGACCTTTTCTCTTTTTCGCACAGGAAATTTTAATGCGGTTCTAGTCCAGGCCATCGGACTGCCTAAAAACAGACACTGAACTTGGACAGAGTTGACTCAGTGAGAGGCCTTCGCCATCCAGAGACAATGTCCAGCCATTTTACAACAATAATGCATTTGTTCCTATCTTAGCATCTGCTTAGCATCGCAATTAATAAAAATGAGTGTTTGTTTGTTCTGACAGGTTACACCATGGCTCTTGCCACATAGTCCGGGCAGAGTTTTGAGAGTAAGAACTCCTACAACACTGTTTTAGCCTACAAGTATGAGCAAGTGAGAAAAAGTTTCAGAAATTCTGCTATAAAAAAAACAAGAAAAAAAAAACAATAATACTCAAATACATATATGCAACAACAAAGCAACGATTGTCAAAAATGATTTCCAGAACTACCAAGTTTATGCTGCAGAGTGCGCAGCAATGCCGAAAGTGTAGTTGCATGGATTTGAAGGAATTTATAAGATCCAATTACATCTGTCAGTCCAGCTGCTGTGAGCTCAGAGTAAACCAACGTCTTCTCGAGAATAAACAAAACTTGTCATTAATAACCTCAACGGAACTACTTAATGCTACCCTTGTAACATGCTCCAAATATTATCGTACAGCTGTCTCTTATTGACACGGCTAAACTGATAATTCAGATACAAAAAGGCATCCTGGGATTTAAATAAATAGGCCGACTTCGAAAAACAAGCTGTTAAAGTATCTGTAAAATAAAAGGATTTTTGGACAGAATCTTGTGTATGAAATTGAATATATCTGACAAGAAACCTAACGTTCTCCAATTGAGCAATAGAGGGGAATTTTGCTAGTCGTCTCCTCTTGCGGCTCTCCGTTCTTACAGACTACTTCATTTTTCCAAGTGTTTAGTTTGGATAAACAGCCAATTCGCTTAATACTTGTGGGACGGCTAAACATTTAAACATCCTATTTAAAGGGATCAAGTGCATGCATTGTTTGGTTATGTTAAACAGATGTGTAGGGTTTTTTCTAAGATCTCAATCATATATATATATATATATTTTTTTTTTTTTTAAAGGAAAGGACAGAAAGACAGAGAGAGAGAGAAAGAGATCTTAAGAAAATAAACAGAGTTTCACCCTACACAAATTGTGGACTAATTGTGTATTTGGACTTGTGCATTGCTGGGGCTGGAGCCATTTTTCCACTTGAGCTGAGAATGTTAGAAAAGGCACTTTGACATTGATTAGTGTGTTGACTTGTGGAATCTGAGAGTTTTACCTGGATGTCTTGGGTTTCACCACAACACTATTTATACAGCTAGACTACAGGTCCAATTAAATACCCAAACCCGTCAGTGGAAAATTAGTTGTGCTTTCAGTTGAAATCATAATTTCTCATGCCATGTGATATGGTTGTGTAAAAAAAGCTGAGGAAAATAGGCATAGGTGGTCCCTTGAAAGCTGTTACGAAAAATAAAGCTAGGAGAGAACTTCCAATTCTATTCCTTGAATAAATGGACATAAAAATACATTTGTTAAAAAAAACATTGTGGGTCCTTTAGAAAGAAATTCGGTTTAATAAAGCCTAATGAAAGAGTTATTTGTCCTAAGTTGATAATACATGCTTAAAACTGATTTTAAAACTGACCTGATTAATTAAAAATAATTACACAGGCATTTGGTTTCCCCAACTTTCCACTCAAATTTAAGCCAATGAGGATTCCAAAAAAAGCAATTCAGTCCGAAATACTGCGTATGCATTTTCAAGGCCATTTTCAGCTGCCAGCTATAATCACCTCTATGAATTTCATTATGGGGAACCACTGGAAATACTGCGCTTTTGACAGCCAGCTAAAAATGGTAGATACTCACCATGCATTTGTTAGGTTTCTCTCCAGAGTGAACCCTCATGTGGATGAGCAACTTGTAGCGGGCATTGAAGGGTTTGTAGCGACGGACACATCCGGCCCAAAAGCAGGTGAAGTCCTCACCCTTGCGCTGGTCGATGTGGACCTTCTCGATATGCCTAACCAGCTCCTCCTGCTGCTCATACGCCGCGCTGCAGTCAATCCATCGGCATACCTGCTTATCGCTAAATACGTCCTCCCTGTCGGCCACCTGCTGTTCGACCAGGCCTGTGGGTTTGTGTTGTGCCAGCAGGCCTGAGGGTGGAGACTCCTGCTGGCTCTGAAAATGCAGTAGAGCTCCTGGGCTGGAGCCCATGTACTGGTGCAGGTGGTAAGGAGGGGGCATGGGCGGCCGTGGGGGGCCTGTTTGATGGTGGTGGTGATGGTGGGAATGCCCACCGCAGTGGCTTCCGTGGGTCGTCAGATAGTGATAGTGATGCTGAAAGAGCTCCTCCTCACTTGGAGAGAACTCATCCACCGGTTCCTGTTTCAGCGTCGCCGTACAGCCGTCCAGCACAGCACCGGGCTGTATGAGAAGTCCAAGCCCGTCGCTGCTACCCACGCCGGGCCCCGGATGCATGGAGCCCACGTCCTCACAATGCTCCACCGATGACACCGAGGAGGACGAAGACGAAGAGGAGAGAGGTAGGAGGCAGGACGAGGTGGAAGGTGACGGCAGCTGAGGGCTTGGGAGAGGCTTGTGGGAGAACGTGGCAGCGGTAGGCGACGACGAATTGGTGCGCAGGCCGTTAACGCAGGACATCTGGGAGGAGCAGATGTTTGCGCCAATATCGATTCCCTCCGAGGCTGACTGGGAGGCCACCGAGAGGCAGCGTCTCTTCAGTCCACTCGTGTTCGGCCTTGCTGAGTGACGCGAGCTCGGGGACAAAGCCGGTAGGGAGGAGCCATCTTCATTATTAAATGGATACACAGTCACCGCCATTGCTGACAACGAGAGAACTGTTGCTAAGTTACCTCCGCCGCCACCGCTGCCGCTGCTCAGACGGTCCAATTCCCTGCGACCTGCTCCCATCCCTTCTGAAAAGTCAACCAGGGCCGATCCCAGCTTGTAGCCTTCCTGTTTGATGGGATAGGACGGATGACACCCATTGACGCCACCGGACAGAGACGATGAGCTGAGAGACGTCTGAAAGCCAGCAGACCTGCGGGAGAATGAAACACACCCAGAGGAATATGAGGAGCATTTAGGAAGAACCGAGCAGAAAGAATATGCACACTATTAGCGGCCTGGCTTGTTGAAAGATAAAGGCCAGGGCTTCTCAAAGCACTGCCAACTCTGCACTGTCAGACACCAAAGGAACAGACAAGCTCTGTGCTCCGGTACTGGCAGACCTGCACTCTCAATCATCTCTGTTAACACGGACAATGTTTGACCAAAAGCGACACGATTGGAGATTCGTTTTGTAAACCCTTACAGAATCTTATTAGGTTATACTGTTTGGTTTGTGCTGATCAGAAGCTAGTTGTTATGCCCCTCTCTCTCTCTCTCTCCCTCTCTCTCTCAAGAAACAGCCTTTGGATGGGTTTCCACTGCGGTGTGTTTTAAAACACCGGTTAGTTCCACCACAAATGCTCCTGAGCAATTCCATGAATAAATGATGCAGGAAATTTGGCCTGAACTATAGTTATGAATGGGTATTTAAAAATAAGAAGAGAGAGAGATGAATACAAGCAGGTTGTCATACTCAAATCATACTCAGCGTATGACAGGCTTTGATGACACAAAAGGAGTTAACCGAAGCCTACATGGGAGCTAAATAGAAGTCACCTGGTTTTGGTGGTATAATGGTGGGCCTCTAAACGCTCTGTGTTTACAATACTCCCCTTCATAGTGGAAATCTTTGCTTACCCCATCACCCCCCACCCCATGGAGGTCATATTTCTCAGTGCGTCGCTGTGATCTTCCACATAATAATTCCTGTCAGTTTGCTCATTATGGATTTGTGTGCAAAGCTCCGGGATGATGTGAGAAGGGCCCTCTGTCCCAGCAGCCTGTGAAAGATTTTGTCTAAGTCCCCTTTTCACTTGGTTCGGGAAACCGCTAATGCTAGAGCGCTGGCTGAGCCGAAGCCTCAAGTTTGTCATGAGTCGCTCCATTCAGGCTCACCACTTCCTGTCTGGCTGAAGCAGTGACATTCAGCGACAGTATTGGGAGAGTTGGATGGCATGTTTGAGTGAAAGCACTTTGGATAGCGTCCCTCGCTGAAACGATGGGTTTCAACTATACTGTGGCTACACAGAAGCCAACAGAAACCAACGGCAGTCTCTTTCCCTACCCATTTAAAAAACAAACGCAGCCAAGAAGTGCCATCAGTGCTGCAGTGTTTTACTAGCTTGTTTGATTTGTTCCACACTACATTAAAGCTTTATTAAACAACCTACTTTATTTGCTTTGCAGATATGTGTTTACATTTCTAATGTAATAAGCAGGACTATAAACTTGCAATCTTAAATACTTTACATGCACTTTACTAGATCCTACTCACATGAACTGCGAATCCTGGATGTCTCAGAGAACAAAAAGCAAATATATGTTTGTTTTTTCATCAGTAATGGTACTAATATACCATTTAAAAGTTAAGGATCAGTAAGATGTTTCTTATGCTCACCAAGAATGTATTTATTTTATCAAAAATAGAGTAAAAGTGTGATATACTATAACAATTTAAAATAACTATTTTCTATTATAATATAATTTAAAATGTATTTTATTCCTTTGTCTGCAAAGCTGAATTTTCAGGAGCCATTACTCCAGTCTCTGGTATCACATGATCCTTCAGAAATAATTTTAATAGGCTGAAACTATGATATTGGCCCAATTATTTTCAGGATTGTTTGATAAATAGAACGTTTAAAAGAACAACATTTATTTGAAATATAAATATGTATCTTTATAAATCTTTTGTAAATCAATCAATGTCTTTACTGTCACTTTTAAAAATAAATGCTGGGCCACCACCACTGCTCGGACGGTCCAATTCCCTGCGACCTCCCTTTAAACAAATAAATGGTTTCAAACCAACCAATAAATATATTAATAAACAAATCTCACTGACCCCAAACTTTTGACTGGTAGTGTAAGTAGGAGGAAGGGGAATTGCTGTTTGTCATTTCACAAAATAACAATGATTCATTCATGAATATTAATTAGACTGCATAAATCATGATGCAAACAGTTTCACAGTTCCATCAAATAAATGTACATCAGATATGTAGTAGATTATTGGCTAATTTTGAAAGAAAGTCAAAATTGAAAGAAATAACGTTATGCTTTGCCAATGTTAACATATATTTTAAATAGCACATTCAGTTACTTTTTTTAGCCATAAAACCACAAAAGTGTTGCACTGTGCTAGTCTCACCTGGCGTCTCGGTGGGGGCTTTCCTGCAGGTGAAGAAGGTTCTGTGTGGGCGGTCCACAGTGGCTGCTGTGGTGGTACAGGGCTCCAGACTGAACTGGCAGGTTCTGTCCACAGCGCAGCAAGGATCCTTCTTCTGCTGTCAGCTCAGGAGTGCTTTCCTTCTCTGAACAGAATGAGATACATCCCCCATTCACTGAAACAGGTGGAGAATACGACAGCTATATTAACATTTACAGATTTTTAAAATGATTCAACAATCTTTTAATCCCATTGCACGACTTTTTTTAACGGAGTAGCCTACTTAATTTTAACAACGAGACACAGTCAATGTCATTGCACAGGGAGAACTCTTAAACTGAGTGTAGCAAATGTAATCAAAATTGAGATAAATACGGTTTGAAAATATTTCCAGAAGGAAAGCTGACACTCTTTTGGAGTCCAGTGTGGGTGACCACATTTTTCAAGTTTTTTACTAACTCGATTTTAGAAATTTAATTTGTTCGCAATGATGAAACTATTAATGCAACACCCAATGGATTCTGATCAAAACCAGCATCTAAACATGTGGATAAAGCCAAACCGAAGACAAAAGAGGTTCTGTAAGATATTGTTTCCAAGTACACAAAATGAAAAGGTGACAAGTAATTGCTATAAAGCAAACAACTGTGAGGGAAACAAAGAAATGAGTGTTGAGAGGTTAGAAGAAACGAGAGAAAGAGAAAAAGAAAAGATGGAGAAGGAGAAGGAGGTCACAAGACACGCAGGTCCTGTAAAGCACATGCTGGATCCACTCAACTCTATAAACAGAAGAAACACACTTTTTCACATCCATTTTAGTTTTCAAAGAACAATAATGGTTGTTTATTAAATCTTGGATCATTTTTTCTTGGCCTCGAAATCCCACAGTTGGAATGTCAAACTGTGTTTGTGTATAACATCACTGCTCGCTGAGCTAAAGCCAGGGCTTTCTCGGTTCATCTGGCGAGGATTGAGAGGTTTGTCAATGACATTGGAATAGTTTGTTTCACACTAAAACTAACATTCTTTTAATTATGTCCTCCTGTTCTTTCATCCCTTAGCATGCTACTATGCTGTCTTGCTCATTTTAAATAGAAATTATATATGGTAAACCCATTTTAGGCTTGATTCCTGTATGTGACACTGATAATCGGTTTCACAAGACGTCTTCAAATGCCACAAAGTCAAGTAGAGGTAAACTATACTGCTGATGTGAGGTGCAGAGAGAATATAGCCAGAAGCCACAGGAATTTTCAACACAAATCTGTTTTACAGATTTTCAGAATTGCTCAATATCATATCTGGGATGCAGTTCTTGCCACAAGAGGCAGCTTGTGAAAACAGTTTTGCTGTGAGCCATTTAGCTAAGACCCTTTAACCCCCAAAATAGCTATTTAAGCAACCATGAGGAACAGAAGACACAAATAGGAGTTTTTGTTTCAAAATAACAGTAGAAGCTTTGGGGCATGAACAGCAGTTGAAATGCCTTTTGCTGAAGGTGATGATCGGAGTTGATTGTCCCAAATCGACGCGCTTGTGCAACACAGAAATGTGCACATCCAACCTACAGAAGACGAGGGAAATGGCTCAGTATGAGAATACTTCACACTCCATATGATTCCTTTAATGCATTATTGTCCAGTTCCAAAAATGTGCTGCCAAGTTACATCAATTCAGATCCAAGTTTGCATTAAAATCCTTGCTCTATATGGAGAGAATTATGGGAGAGGTTTAAAGACATGATGCTTTGTTACATTAACAGAATTAGTTACGCCAAGGCTGCATAAGAGAAGCTCCTCTCACATTTGGAAACTTGGACAGAATGTTAGATTGGATTTATATTGAATTTGCAATGGTAATTCACTTCTGGGTATTGCACTTGGTTTTGGTCAGAAGGTGGGAGTCTGTGAAAGCTCCAGTTGTGAAAGCTGGAACAAAGAGAAAAAGAGAGAGAGAAAAAAGAAAGAGGGATTTTAATGCTCAAAGAGGAGTGGAACATATAGCCTACTTGTACTTAAAACATTGGTATCATCAGATGCATGACCGAAATTATGTGTTCTTGTATTATAAAATATTGTTTAAGGATTTTATCCTACTTTTCATTGATAGAGTCAGTAGAAAGGGCATTTTAGGGGAGGCAAATCTGCCATAATTCTAAATTGCATTTTCAATAAATAAATATATATATATATATATATATATATATATATATATATATATATATATATATATATATATATATATATATATATATATATATATATATTTATATTTAATAATCCATTAAATATATTTTTAGAAGTATATAACATAACATAACATAACATAACATAATATAAATATGAAGCACGGCTGCAGGCTGAAGCACAGCAATGCTTTATGTCAGCTATCCAGATGTGGAGATGATACCTCATAAAAAGTCTTGATATATACACAATAGAAACCTCCAGAAGAGATTTTTCTCCCAGACTTTTTGTCTGTATCTCACACAGTGAAATCAAACTGAGAAGGATGAAGGACGAAGAGCACATTGGCTCTCATCTATACCTGGAGGACAGACAGAACACAGAGAGGATGTTTCTTCAGCTCTCTTGGAAGATCTCTGATCTTGACCAAATGTAAGCCAGGGTAAAGGAGGGAGCAGGTTTGCAAGCATTCAGAAGCTATTAAGGAATGACAATCTTGGGTGTGAGATCACTGCAGTGTGGTGCCAATAACACCTGAGGGCAAAGCCAGAGAGCTCCGTGATGAAAACCAGACTGGTGTGCTGGCCTCATTCACAAGAGCACAAGAACACAATCACAGAGCAGAAAAACACTTCCTTTGTCATCCTTGTTTCACGTGTACAAAAGAACAAGGCTTTTAGACTCTGGGCAAATAACAAAGCTGCTTTATAAGACAAACACTCCCATGCTATAAATCCATCTTATTCAGACTTGTCAACTTTTAAAGAGGCACAGAAAACACTTCCCATAACTTTGGTGACATCAGAGTCTCTGCTTCCAGTCAAGCTCTGCTTTATTTGGTGCAAATGCATGTCATTTGGTCAATATAGTTACCAATTATTTGGGGAAATTAAAAACACATTATTTGATCTGTAGATCACATTTTTAACATAAATTTAGAAAACTGTCAATTTGTCATGTTCACTTTGCATATTTTCAGTGTATGAGTGTGTTTGCACAAACTTGCATCAATTATATCCCAACAAAGTGAAAGCTCAGGTTAAAAACTGTGTTTTATCACGTTAGATATAGATAAGTAATTTATAATAAATAAAAGAAAAATAACATAAGTAAATCATGGTTCCACAAAAATATTAAGCAGAAAATACTGGCACAGTCAAAAATACCTTTTCTGATTTTTTTGCAAGGGCATATCTTTCTTCAAATATGTGATGTCAACAGATTGAAAAACAGATTTAAAATCTCATGTAAACATATTTTTCTTATATGCCAGAGTTATCAGGGTATTGTTGCGCATGTAAACATTTAGCATTTGATTTTATGAATATTTTAATGATATTTAGATTATTATTATTATTAATTATTATTACTGGTTTGAGGCCAAATGACAACTTGATGTCCAAAATCAAAACTGTAATCCAGAAAAGCTACTTAGAATCACTGCTTTACAGAAATATACAGTAGGAGTAGACACAGTGCAACCCCCCACCCCAGAACCCCACCACTGGACCACGGGGACTCCCTGCATCTGATCAGCAGATGGGTCGGCCATTATTAAATGTAATTGGTGGTAATCTTAGGTGATTTTTTATTTCGGTGACACTTCATTTTCTACAATTCTCGCCTCCTGCCTTTCAAGTCACTTAAGTGCAGCATTAAGTGCTGGAGTGAGACCGAGCTTGTGCCAGCATTTAATGTTTTCAAGTCTTCAGAGATGCTGGCAATGGAAAGCAGATGTCCGAAGACGCTGGAATACTGAACAAGACGGGGATTCAGAGAGGATGGGAGAGAACTGTGCATATGCGCATGTGTGCCAGTGCACGTATGTGTGGATCAACTCTAATGTACGTCAAACATGTAAGTCTAAAGAACAACAAGCTGCCAAAACCACAAGATAGATGCATCTGGAAATGCACTGTGACATTTCTACTCAGGCCACTTTAGCACCATAAATCATAGCATCCACACTTAAACAGTTAATAACGATCAGAACTCTCTGATGCAGTCTTCCTCTTATATTTGCTCCTCTTTTTCGGCCTTATTAACTCATAAGTGGGGCTAGCTAAGATGGGCATAACTATTACTATTGTTCATATTTGGGGTTAGGGATTAAACGTTTACATCTGTCATAACTCGGATCATGCGGTTGTTGAGAAAAGAAGCTTTAATACTTTTCTAGAGGATCTGACATGCAGTTTTACCTGGTGGACCATTAAATGAAGAAAAAAAATCTTATAGACTTATATCATGTGACATTATTAAGGCTTGTATGAATGTATAGTAATTTCCATAGTGTCCATTTTAAAGCTAAGTTTAACTAAAATATTTTTTTCAATATTTTTGCACTGCCTTGCCTTTTTCTTTTGCTCTATGACTTCCATTTGATGCGCATGCAGGTACACATTTTGTACAAGTTATGACATTTTAATTAAACATTAGAAGGTTAAACGTGCACGGTCAAATTGTTCACAATAGAGTTTATAATATGCATTTAAAAACTAGATTTGAATTTGGGTGAATTGGGTGAATTTTAATTTCCTGCTTACTTTAAGTGCAAAGTGTAAAGGCGACTTACTTGCTGTCAGAATGAGCATTTATGAAAAATGAAAATACTTGCATTAATTTATAACATAGATAAATATATAGCTTTCATATATAAAATACCTGACAGTACCAGATGACAGTACCTGACATGAAACATTTAAAAATCCTTGGATCTTTTTCAACAGTAAATTGTTCTGTGGCCATCCGCCATTTGCCAAATATGTATTTTTTTGTAAAAATGTGTTTTGTAAAAAAAAAATTCTGTGCACTACAACGACCTAACTAATTGAATATTGAATTCGTCTGTCATTATTAATTGAATTGATTACTTGATGTAGCCCTACTTAGAAAACCCTAACAACATAGCAACACCCTGGCAACCACCTACACTCCCAAAAAAAAATTAAGCCTTTTTTATAAATGATGCAATCTAATAGTAGAATTCCGTTAAATTGAATAAAATAATCCATATGCAATTTATTTGAATTATTGATTAAGAATTATTCAATTATTAAATAAAAAAACTTGAGGTTTATTCATTTTAATTATTTTTAAATTGCGTAAATCTTAAAAGAAAAGGGAACAAATTTCTATTATAGTGCCAAAGATTTCACATTTTCTTCAGAAAAATATAAACATCTAGCTTCTGTTCCATATTTAATTTCTCTGCTTCTCTTGCTGTCTTTTGCTTCCCTTTCAATAGTCATGTCCTCTCTTCTCTTTTTGTCTTTCAGAGACTAGGTCAGACTCCGGAGCTGTGGAGCTTATATCAGATTTTCTCACAGTCTTCAACAAGACTGTCCTGTGCAGATGTTACATATTATGGACGAAAGCCTTGTGCATGTTTAAATCTCATAACTCATGTCTATACTTGTGTCTCCACACAGACCCGGAACTTATTTGTTTGCTTTGTAATGAAGGCTTGATTGAAAACCTGAGGGTACAACAAAATGAAAAATAACAAAGTCTGGGGAAAGGTTCCCTAAACAGGTGCCTGGTCCTGCAAGGGCAGGGGGGGAAACTCGATTAAAAAACGAGGGCCTGAGATGACTTTGTTTTTCTTGCTGGATTACTGGTACCACCAAACCAGGTTTTTCATGAGGATGAAATTGGTTTGTTATGCCAGTTTCTGTATGAAGACAAATCTTGGTTTGTGTTTCACTTTTAAACTCCAAGATGTCACTTTTAGCAAGAATATATTCTTCAGCCAGTATTTCATATCAAAAGGAAAAAGGGAAAACCAAAAGCAAAGAATATGACGGCCGTTTTATGGAGAAACCACTTTTGTGTCAGGGTTATTCTCGTTAACTAAAACTAAAACGATTGAAGAAAAAAAAAACTTGATTTGAAATAAAATAAATGACTAAACTAAATAAAAAATAAATATACGTTTTAAGCTACTTGCTGCTTAGTCTACATTGAAGTAACAAAACACAAATTAATAGAAATATTAAAATTAACTGTATTAAAAAAAAACTTATAAAAATGACAAAAAATAAATAAAATAAAATAAAATGTAACAAATTTAAAATATGAACAAAAACTATAATAGTTTATAAATTAAACAATTAAATTACATTAAAATAGCATTACATAGAATAAATTATTTTTTATATTTAATATTTTCTTTTTTTGTCATTATTTGTCATATGCAAAAACCTCCATTGACCAAAAAAAAACAAACAGAATTTTTATTTGTGGGTGAGCTATAACAGCACAGCAAAGATTTTCTCTTTTGTAACAAACCACATGTAAGGCTTTACTTTCAGTTGCACAGACAAAATTAATTTATAAATAATAGGCTTAAAGATCTGCTGTAACATTATATCCGCACAAGAGTTCATCAAACAAAAGAAGATAAATTGTTTGCTCGTGAGAGGGACAGACGCAGCTGGCCACTGATTTCGTAATAGCCTCGGCTCCTAAAACAGTCCGAACTGACCGCAGACTACTGAACACAAACAAACACAAAACACTGCCTGCACTACTCCTACGGTTCAGTGACTAAACCGCACACTTGGACAAGAGAACCTTATAAATCAAGCCTCACAGTGATTAAAGCATTACAGAGCCATTTCAAAACTGTAAGACACACACACACCTAGGCAAAAGATGATCTGTCCTGCTTGTGATCAGGCCAGTAACAAGCTTCTTGACGTGCTTCCAGTCATCATGATCAGTTGTTGATGTTCTTCCATACCTTTATTGTAATTACTGGGTTCCACTTGGGCATGTCACCACCTGCTGGTGACTGGCTGTCACTGGAGGAGCCTGTGAGTCTGTCCTCTGTGGACTGACGTGGGTGGATCTGGACCACCATCACTTCGGTTTCCAGTAAGCTGCGGGTGAGGCTGGGTCAGGGTGGTGCTGGAGATCCTGGCAGAGATTTGGCGGTACCCATTGTGCCAGAGATGGGGTTCATGGCTCCAGGTTTTCAGTTTGTAATGGATACGCTCTCATCAAATCAAATAAGATACAATGCGACTCCTGCCACCTAAATGACTTTTAAAACTGTCCAAATCCACAAGCATTTAAGTCTTCTTTTTCAAAATCAACAGTCATCTTCGATGCTGCCATTATGATCATTATATTTAGTCATTTTGGTCATGAGCCTCATCAAAAATGTCAGACCTTGTTGTTAATGTGTCATTTTGCTTAAGCGAGGTTGGTTAGCTTTGAATTTTGGGCTTGTTTGCAGAGCTAAAGTCTCTTGGAAGAGGTTTGGACTGGAGTCTAATGAGACATTAGCTTCAAAATGGGATTTTGTTACCACCACAGGAGAAATAAATAAACGGTATCGCAACTTTCAAACTCACAATTTTGAGTTGTAAGAAAAATAAAAGTCAGAATCGTGAAATAAAGTCGGAATTGCACTCGCAATTGCAAAAAAAAAAAAAAGTTAGGATGTTAAAGTGGCGGTTACCTTTTTTTATTATTCTGTGGCAGAAAAAAAAGAACTGCAAAACGTAAACTCAGAATTCAAGAAAAAAAAGATGATGCAAAATGTAGACTTCTGAGGTTTTTTATATCTTGCAATTCTGTCATTTTCCAACTCAGAACTGTGATGTAAATAGTTGCAATTCCTATTTCTATGCTTTATTCCGCGGAGGAAACATGCTTCCATAATTCAAATAGCAACCAGTCAACTACAATGATTTTTTATTGTTCTATTCAATTCTATTGTCTTAAAAAAAACGAAATTAATTCATGTCCCCTTAAAAATAATGCAGTACAAAAACAGAAAAAGAACAAACTTGTTTTACAATGAACAGTAGTAAGAAACGGGATCACAAATAAAGTTCTCGTTTTATGGTCATCTTACAGAATGAGGTTACTGGAAAGGATTTTACATCAGAGTCTCTTAAATCTATAGAGTGTAAAATACTGGGGCTGATTACAATGTAAATGTGTCAGTAACACAGGGCTGCGGTACATTCCTGTGTCTTGTGCCATAAAATGTACTGCTTTAACATTAAGACTCAAGGTTCCTCATCACAGGCTGCTGTTTTGGCTTTTATGAGATCTTGACAGCTCTTTGGGGCTCTGTAAAAAACTTTGGGAACTCAGAGGCCCTGCAATACTGCTGCAACTGTATGGGTTGCATTACATTGTTTCTATTTTGTGTGTGTGCATGCGACTATTTAGTTATTCTAAGCTTTGAGTCAAGACAAACAGGCCATGTTTGAACAGAAACAAAGCTTTTCTTCTTAAGCAAAATGCTTTGGTTTCTCTTTTTCCACTGTGAAGTCATATTTAATCCTGCAAAGATCATGTGAAATTAATTCCATTTGCAAAATTTCTTTTCACACTAAATCAGGCTGTCAAGGTTGTGACTTAATAATAAAGTTCTCGCATAATCCCTATTATGAAAACTGCCCTTGCAATTAAAAGTGAAATGCAGTCTTGTACTGAATCCAACGCTCTAAGCACAGATTCCTGTATTGTATGAGTCAAGGCTAATATTTTCATTTAGAGCATTCCTAAGGTATGACAGCTAATGGTCAGCACGCCATTTCCAATAAATACATGACGAAGGGATTTTTACTGTATACTCTCAGCTGTCCTATTAGCTTGAAATAAAAATAACAAATCAACCAATACAGAGTCGATGGCTGTCCTAACACTGTCTGTGGCGCGATCTGAACACAACTGTATTGGCCCACGAGTATGGCTTTCACTTTATGCTGCTTCCAATATTTACAAGCAACCCTGAAACTTTGAGAGAATTCGATTAAATGCAGATGGCAGGAAGTTCCACTCAAATGACAGTGGCCAAATTCAACCACAAAACATGAGAGGAACCTCACAAACACACATTGCATGTCCTCATTCCAAATGCTAGAACACTTGTCTGAAGATAAAGAAGACTGTATTCATACACCGTTACATTCAAGGCACTGATAATGTCTATTTCAAATACATCATTCAAGTTAATCATGGTTTACACGTATGATTATGAGTGGCAACAATCGTTTGGGGAACCCCTTGACAGTTGCAGTTGAATGATATAAGTGCTTGTAATTGAGTCGTAAATAAATCGAACAATGTTTGACAACGATTGTATTGTTTTCTATGCAATGCAATTCTCCACGGGATCCATTGAATTTAGATGGTAAAACCAGATGGTTATGTGAGGAACACAACAGCAAATCGTATTTCATTTCCTATTTTTTGTTATGTTTGTTTTAGTGGAAGCTTTCTTTCAGAATAAGACGTCCAAAGCAATCTGCATAATCGGTTTTTGGCAGGGATCGGGATGAAATCTTACTACCAGACTCTCACACTGACTAGTCTTGTTGATTAAGAAATGACTTGGCTCCATCATATTTTCTGAAGACTTTTTTTTAGGAGCCATGATTTGCTTTGACAACAGGGGCAGAGAAGGAAAAGCTTTTATTTTTATTCGATTATTCGGCTTGTTTCATGTCTCCCGCTCCAAGCTCCATGCTTTCCTATTACAGTGTGCTGAGATGACCAGTCCAAGCCGAAACAAGAACATAATCCCTGCTGATATTCCCAAACAAATGTTATCTGCAAATTCACAGCAGATGACAGAGCTGGCTGTACTCTGCAATGGTAAACTAACTTAGTCATTATCAAAGCTCTCTCTCAGTCAAGCATCATGGCCATGGTTAAGACTGTTTCAAGCTTTGAAGAACACAATAGAGTAATTCAGCCCAAGGCAACTTTGCAAATACATATAACTGTCAAAATTGAGTCCATGCTGACTCTTGATTCTTTCTAATATGAATATTGCATCAGAGAGCTCAAAATCAATAACTGTGTTTACAAGAACATCATTTTCCAATTAAGCTCCAGATTTTGGTCAAAGGAATATTTCACTAACAAATGAAAATTGTCATTTTCTCACCAATTTGGCATTCTAAACCCACATGAAGTTCTCTCACGGATCACACAAGGAGAACATTTCAAAGCAATTTCCAATGCTTTTCTCTATGCAATTACAAAGAAGCTTCAAAAGAGTGAAAGAACTACTATTAAGGCATCCTAAAAGTGGTCCGGAAGACTTTTGTGAAGCCTCATTTTAATAATATTTCCAAAAACTGCTGTTTTTACAGTATTTGTAATCAAACAAATTATTTTTTTTTATTTAAAGTGTACTTTAAATGAATACTGTATTCTATACAGTCAATCTTCCAAATAAGGTGTTTAAATGATGCAGACAAACTGATATAGAAATATCCTCATATAATTAAACAAACCCAATGTTTAATATGTAAAATAACTTACTTTTGAAGTTTAAAAAAAAGCACAGGGCACCAAACAAACACATTTCATATTCTCAGAATACATCCACAGGGATGAATATTTTTTCCCCTCAACCTACAGTACATAGAGTTTCCCTGAACGGAAGTGAACAAAACAATGTGACTCTTTTTTTGTTTTGCGGGGTATCATCCTCACAAACCAAAGGATCACTCTAAACCGACCCACCGACAGGAGTTCCCCCCTCAACTCCTGTCCCGCTCAGGCCCTGGTAACCCGAGAAGGGACAGATCAGCAGACAATATACATCATCACACATCAAACGGGGCCCTCACAATGCAGACGTCCCCAGAGAGGAGAAGAGAAGGTAGGGCATCCGTCAGCACAGGAGCCCCACGTCAGGAATAACACGCCGGCTGCCGGTTTGAGAAATGAGGGCTGAAGAACCAAAAAAAAAAAAGCTAAGCAGGGGCGGCATGCATAAAAAAGCAGGGCATCATGGGGTGATTTTAATGGAAATTCTTTCAATATTAGTACAGGGTTTGTAGGGGAAGGTGGTAAATAAAGGGGTATTTATCCAGACAACGTGTCATATCCAACTGAGGAGATGGGCCCACCATCAGCGTGGTTTAAGAGCAAACCTATTCTCACTGTGCAAGCATTCAGTGGGTGTTTTTTCTGCTTGCTTGATAGCCATCTTTTACTTAACTACATGTGGTAAACAACATCATTACAACAAAATGCCTTTAGTTATGGCTCAACTAACAAGTTCACGGTTCGATTCCTGATCCAGAGCTGCAGAGCTTGGCTAATGTATCATAAACTGCAAGTCAGTCAGCTAGTGTTTTGCGGATCTTTATTTTCTCTCAGGGCTGCAAGCATGACTTAACACCAGCATTTTCGCACAACCTGGCATCAGCCGTGCGTTTATGAACTATAAATCATATTCATTTCATCCCCGGACTTTTCCAAAAAAGACTCCAAACCCATAAAGAGTTTGTTTTTCATTTCAATCTGAAAGAGCTTTGAAATGCAAATATTTGTTTCCTTTGCGAGCAAAAAATCAACTCGAAATTTGAGGCGAAATATGAATTCTTGCCATTTTACATCATCGCTAATACAAACATGTTAAAAATGGGTCCATGGTGGGTTCCTACGCTCTTTTTTGTGTGCTCTTAAATGAGTGAGTTTTGGCTGGCAGTAGTGTACATATCCTAATGATTTGCTAACCAATTATTGGACTTGGTCCCTGCTTTCAGAACTCCTGAGGCTTATAGAAAGCCTGCATCTATACTGTACAAACGCTATTTGACATGCAGGCAGTGGTCAACTTGGCATCGCCAGTCTATCGGCAAGTCTAATAACCCATGATGACATGCTACAAACCAAGATATTTTACAGTAGTTAGTGTCGTTCATCCTATAGCGGACCACATTTTGCCTTGGAGTGATTTGATTTGGTCTAAAAGTATGTCATGCATTTCCTTTATGTGGACTGTTGTTTGTTCAGTCAAGGTTGTGTGCATAATTTGACTTTTAAGACAAACTTTTAAGGAGTAAAAGAAAGAAAGTCCTTATTACACAGTGGCCCATCTAGTTAAAAATATTAACTGAAAAGTTTGTGCTCTGCAAGCACTCACACATTTTGAATCCATTTATCAAAGAATCACTCATTTATCAATTTTTCAGCTTTTAACATTAAGTGTTCTGGCATGATGTTCATTTTATCAAACGTACAAGCAAGCAAACCGAGTCACTGAGATAATGAAGAGAAAGCATGTACATCGAAAGCTATTACGCAAGTTTTTTTTTTCTGCTGGCTTCCCTGCATTTTTCTGCCATCAAGTAATCCTCAAAGACAATCCTTCTATTTGTCACTGGAGTCAAGTCAAAACTATATGGAGTCAATTAAAGCACAAAATGATCTGAAGATGTGGCTAACCCCATGTAAACAAAGAGAACATATGAAAATATAACTCAAAGTCCTTTTCAAGATGTGTGGTTGGCAGCGATCTGGTGAATTGGAATGAGAAACATGTTTAGAAAGCTCCGTGCTTCCAATCGCAGAGGCTTTCAAGAAACAGAGGAGGAGAGCGTGGGAGAACCAAAAAGGCCTTCGAAATGAAGCCGCATGTCTAACGTCATTCCTGTCCATATGCTTCACTGATAAGATGTTTGCAAAAACATGTTGTAACATTACAGAGACGGGACTGCTAGTTTAATGAGTGATTTGGCGTAAATACTAAAGTAAATGTCGAGATCCATATGGATACATCAAGTAGGCCAATCAAGAATCTGGTCGGTTTGTATGGCCCTGTCAGCCCCTACTGGTAGAAGCTGTATCTACATTTTTCTTCATTGACATACATTCAATCATACAGTAGTAACAGAAGAGATTAGATATGAAAAAAAAAATGTATCACTTCTTTTGACATACCATTTTCTGGGCTACTTAAATGACAAAAGTTTTTAAATTAGCATTTTATAAATCCAAATTTTGGATCTAAAATCGGACATAATTCACAAAATTGAGTAGTTTTGAATTAAAGTCTTTGTATGATCTGAATGTCATTTTAAAGTTTCACATCTCTTCTTAATGTAATACTTGAAGCTGTAACATTAGAATCTGAATATTTGCAGCTAATTTCACCTAAAAAAAAGAAAGAAAAAAAAGAGTTCAGAACTCTTAAATACCATGTTTACAATTCAAATTTCTAAAACTTACATTAAAAAAAAAAAAAGCCATAGACACAATTTATTAAAGGTCGCATGACAAGGTTTCAAATATACAAAAATCATTAGCCATGATTGCTAACGGAAAATGTTCTCTAGGTAATCCTCTTGACGTCATGTGTTAACTTGGCAGAAACGTCAATCACTGTAAAGGCTCACAGACTTGTTTTGACAATACAATCCTCTAGGCAGTCCACTGTCTCCACTTGAAACATCCTTGAAAATAAGTGGGCTGATTCTAAAGAGAAACCAGAGCCTCCAGATGAGCGCGAACGTCTCCGGTAAGGCTCGCTCACATTCGCAGTGTAACCCTGCAGACAGAAGGTATGTGTTAGTCACTGTTTGATTCAGACATATTTTTGACGAAGGCTCATTCAGAAGCAGGGGCTGTTTTGACTCGGTCATCTTTGAGAAAGCCTGGTCTTGGAGACTAGCGGCATTTGCAAAAGATTAGCAGGCTAGCTCTCATCTACTGTGCTCGGGTCAGGTAGAGTGCAGTAAGCAAACAGTTATAATGCTGATATCTCTCCATCTACGCCGGGTAGAAACATTCCTACAACATGGACAGCCCTGTAATCCAATTAAGCCCCGTGAAAGATGTGACCTTTGGGCACGAAGGTTAGGTTTTCAGGTGTCCCAAGGCAAAATTTTTGCAACGTAATGCAATTTCTTTACGTTGCAGATCAGAAAATCCCTTTCGATGAATCTTTCTACCGCAAGTTCCCGAGCATTAAACTCTCAATCGATCTTTCTGTCAGCGTAAAGAGCAAATATGCTTTGTCATTGCGGGAACAGGCCCAGTTGGGGTGCGTTCGCAGTGTAACACAGCGAAAGCAGATCACTCTGCCTTAACCTATCATTAGCCAAAAGAATAAATGCAAACCAACTGTGCGAGAACAATAAAATAATTTGTCAAGGGAAAAGGCTGCAGATAAATTCTGGGACTCATTTTCCAGCTGGCCTGAGAAGTGAAACTGCTGGCCAAGTCCACAGCACCTGGCTGTCAGGGCTTTCATAAGGCCTTACTTCATTTCAGTTTTTAAAAAGCAAAGCAGTTAGGTCATTCACAACACCAGTGTATTTTTTCTGCATTAGTCAACATATGACTCTTTAGGGCAAGAATCAAGTAAACAGCAAAAGAAAAGAAAGAGCTAGGACAAAACGAGAGAAACATACCACACTCCAAACAGAATTTCTCCTCTGAATATTCGTGTCAGAAACGGCAAGTGATATATAACAACTGTTTCCTGCTGCCTGTATCATCTTTTTTCTTTAAATAGGAACCTTGTGAAGTCGGGCATTGCTTTATGTGTAGATTTAGGAGCGCTTGCAAATCAGTTATATGGTAAAGCGTAGCTGCTGTAAACCGCGAACGTGGAGCCAAGGGAAGGCCGTAAATGTCAAGCGTGGCCTGGACAACAGAGTGACCTGGTTCTGATTAGGCTGAAATTGTTTTCGTTTCCACACACACGTGTTAGTTCAATAAGAAACACACATGCATGAGCCATGAAGGTTACGTGTGACAGATGCGCTCAACATGGATTCCTCACTCCGTCACTTACAGATGTGACCTGGAGGTCGCCAGCGTACTTCCCATTTTTCCAGTACCAGTGACGTTCCTGTCTTTGACTGCTAACAGTAGCGTCCCTTGGATATCTTAAAGTGTCTAAAGTGATGGTAAAGTCATCTGATTAGCACCCAGAAAGGGCTCTCTCGTGCATTCTATAAGCACACGCCTGGTTGAAAGAAAAATCGAGCAGTCTGCCATTATGGGATGTCTTATTTCTCAGTGGAATTAATGCTGTGTCAGCACTAGAGAAGTATCTTAACATTTATGGTACATTTGCTGCAGCATGCACACACACACACACATTAAGGGGTGACTCCAGTGGAACGCTTGGCACAGGACGAGTCCTGGAAAACTCATCTGTGAGATTGTGGTGAGGGCTTAAAGGGTGAAATAGTTGGGGAAATATCTGTGGTAGATGATAAGTCAGCAAACTCAGTGCAGATTGTAAAAAGCTGAAGTCAACATTCATTCCTCAAATTCCTCTCATCCTGTTAAAGGGCCGGGACGCATTAGTCTCTTTCCTCGCATGCTCTGCTTTCTCATGAGCTATTGCAGCCATATCTCAAATGCTTTATTAGGGATTTTGGTTCTCTTTATGCATTAAACTGTAAGGTCCGTTACACATTCTACATCTGAACTGCATATTTACAGTATTTGGCATCCGTATTAACTACATTCACACTGTCAAAGTAGGCAGCACAGTGCTGCGGCACTGAGAGTATAGATAAAGCAATAAGACTATGCATGTGGGATTTAAAGAAAACACACTGAAAACACACCATAAACCGACCAATCACAGACTACTAATCACCAATTATTAAGTTCTACACGCGGTGACAGGTAGAGAAGAGAATAGGAAAGATTGTAATTATCCTTACCAATTCTTAGTCTTTTAAGAAATAACTTTTTTTTTATTTATTTATGTTACACAGATATTTTAATGACTTTTTAGAGGTAGTAAACAAATTTATACAAAGCAAAACAAAAACATGAAACATTGTTAACTATTAATTATATTATTATTATTACAAATAATTGTATCCTTAACACATTGTCAGCATTGTCTGATTTTTTCACAAATCATTACTGTATGTTTTGAGTCATTAAAAACAAGTGCACATAGTTTATAAGTCCTTTATTCTGTATGTTTTAGATTCATGTACAGAAACATACAAGTTATTAATTCAGCAACTGGACTACATTGGTTGCTTTATACATTTCTGATTAAATGACACAAAAGAATCATTGTTAGGAAATAATATTTCTTGTTGCGCATTCTGTTCAAATTATTAAATAAATAGGCCTAATGCAAAATAAACTCCAGAGTATTTAAGCATCTTATTCCGTCTGCATCAGTGTAACCATGCAGATGGTTAACAGAATAAATTTATTTATTTATTTCATTCTGGTATATATATTTATTTATGTTTTAAATGTCACCAGTTATGAATAAGAACTAGTTTGAAATACTTCTAAATGTTTATTCCCAAGTAACAGTTTTCTTAATTTAAATCTATTTTTAAAATAAATATATAACCCAAGTAAAATAAATACATGTAACTAAAAAATTTATTTTAATATACAGTACAGACCAAAAGTTTGGACACACCTTCTCATTCAAAGAGTTTTCTTTATTTTCATGACTATGAAAATTGTAGAGTCACACTGAAGGCATCAAGGGCTATTTGACCAAGAAGGAGAGTGATGGGGTGCTGCGCCAGATGACCTGGCCTCCACAGTCACCGGACCTGAACCCAATCGAGATGGTTTAGGGGTGAGCTGGACCGCAGACTGAAGGCAAAAGGGCCAACAAGTGCTAAGCATCTCTCGGGGACTCCTTCAAGACTGTTGGAAGACCATTTCAGGTGACTACCTCTTGAAGCTCATCAAGAGAATGCCAAGAGTGTGAAAAGCAGTAATCAAAGCAAAAGGTGGCTACTTTGAAGAACCTAGAATATGACATATTTTCAGTTGTTTCACACTTTTTTGTTCTGTATATAATTCCACATATGTTAATTCATAGTTTTGATGCCTTCAGTGTAAATCTACAAATTTCATAGTCATGAAAATAAAGAAAACTCTTTGAATGAGAAGGTGTCCAAACTTTTGGTCTGTACTTTATGTATAGAGTCACACCACACACTCACACAAGAGCGCTGCATGTCTGCCATTGCTGTGATGCACACGCCCTGCAGACGCAATCCGGTCAACATTTTTACAAGGCATGTAACAATTATTGGTCAAAAGTTCTTGTATTTCACATTAAAATTCCCATACCGTAAAAACAAAGTGAAGGATCAGGAAAAGAAAACGATCGGACAGTCTGTGCCGTGGGAAATGGTGTCCTCTTATCATTCGCCGGCATCTTTTTCTCCAAATATTAACCTGCCAAACTGCTGATTTCAATTTATGCTTTAAGTCTGAGTAAACACCCCAGAGCACTGTGTGGAGATGAGACGACAGAGTTGTCTGACCGAGAAAGTTTAATAATGTTCGTGTTCTTTTAACATTGCTCTGAGCATGTCTCCGTCTGAGTAATCCAACAGCAGCTCGACGGAAACAGGAAGTAGGAATGCTAAAAGCTTACCGATTCATGACTGTAGACGGTCTGTCTTGGAATAATTATTAATGTCTGTCAGTTCCTTTTTTTGGCCTTTGAACTGCAAAAGGTCAAGTTTACTTGACACATGCTCAGCTGGGAAGGCAGTGAAATGTTATTTCTGAGGCTGAACTTTACTAGACAAAAAGGCAATGAAAAACAATACATACATAAAGGTTTCTCATCTTACTAGCAATCACTTCTCAACCATCGTTACATGCACAACAGTATAAATATATACAATTTACAGCCTTCAATAATTTTAAAGACTAACGGCTCCCATCACATAATCCAGGTCTGTTCGTAAAAGTGAAGTGTTTTCATTCTAAACAATCTGCATTCAGGGCCCACGTCAGGTTATTAGCCTTCAGAAATCCCTGAGCGTAATGTAATATTACACTCGGTTGGTGTTGGATCACTAGAGGACGAGAGAATAACTAATTCTTCCAGAACCCGGCGCTTTATTAACAACCAGCAATAAAGTATATAAACTGCACTATTAGACTTTATAATGTATTTCATAGCCCTCAAGGGTCATTCCAGCCAATCAGATTGCAGACCGAATGGGCACTGCCCCATGGCAGCTTCCTGGCACGATAAAACTACTGAACAACAGAGAGGATATAACTGTGCCTACTGGAATGATTTCTGCTCCCTACTAATGAAGGAATAAATGTTTGCGCATTTGTTTTTGACCACTAGGATGAAGCCAGCACTTGATTGGACAGCTGACATGCCCAGACTTGTAAATAAAAAGGACTGGCAGAAAATGCCTTATGAATCTGTCTACATTCACTTTGTCCTCTGTATAAATTAAAGGTGGTTTGTGGGGCCAGATCTGTGTTTGTAACGAAAATCTGCTGTAATCTTTGTGGTATTTCTCAATATAAAAGAATAATACTTATTCTAATAAAAGACCCACCAGGGAACTTGGCCCAGGTTTTGGTATCCATATTTATGTTCTATTAAACAGGCAAGTGAACTGGGCGGAGTAGAAAAACAGCTGTATTGGTACAAAGACCAGCGGGGTGTCAATCGCCATCCGTCACCTTTAACACTAAATCAACAGTGGATACGAAGGGTCCCAGCCACCTAGCCATCTTGCAGCATCCCGCTACGGGAAGCCAGGGCCCTCGTGTCCGTTTTAGGCCTCACGATCAATGCAGCCACAAAGAGGATTTTTCTTTGATGGAGCAAACTAGCACCGGGCCAAGAACAGCAAGTGCCACTGTCGAAATGTAAATCAAAAAACCACCCGCGTGCACGGTCACACGCTCGAGAAGTCTGGAGACGCAGTCGCTGCCGTCTAAAAATGCATGAGCAATTCAGCCCATGTAGATGTGCGGTTAGCTGTGGCATGTCCCCCTGGCACAGGCCAAGAGCGAGTAGCCCCTTCATCTCAGTACGGAGTCAGGGAGACAGAGCGAGTAGGCAAAACAATCAGATCCATTTCACAAGAGGCAGGAATTCGACCCCTATATCAAAAAGCAAGGGGGAAAAAAGGTTGGAGAGTGTGGGCGCATTTTTATGAGTGATTCTCAAGACATGGTCCAAGCTAAAAATACATTTTATGATGTATAAACTAATTCCAATTCTGTTTTTCCTCCGTTTAAGCCCAGGTCCAGAGCACATTTCCTCTGGTATTCCAGCAATATTTCGACACTTCTTCAAAACAGATAATATTTTTTTTTACAGAATTATTGATTTGTATTGGCAGGGCAAGGGTGCCCTTGAAATGAAGGATGATTCAAGCCGTTTCTTTGGCTTGGTATTACACATCCCGCAAGCATTTAAAACAAAACTGGACATTGCTATGACATCACAGGTGCCATAAAAAGCCTTAGTTGTAGTTATAATCCAACCAGCTATAAAGGTGGTCGACGTCTGAATGTTGTACCTCAGGATTGATTAAGTAGGTTGAGGTTTTACATATTATTTGAAAAACAACAACGGAATGATCCCAAACCATAATGATTGACCGTCAGATGCTGTAATCTTCTAAAACCACAAGAGCAGCTTTCATCAAAACGCTACTCGATTAGACAATAAAATGTTTTCAAACTTTTTCTGCACATTATGCCTCACCGACCGCATCTTTCTCTCAAAAATAAGATCGTAAACTCCCAACCAAATTAAGCTGAATCAACACTCAAGACGGTCCTCTAGAGACCTATTTGTGAGAAATGATTCAATGGCTTCCATTACAGCAAGCTGGCTCTCAAAGGCTTGGTGACTGACGCTGAAAAATGTTCACTTGTTAAAGGTTTGCTCAGTGATGTCATCGACCAGGATGAAATAGCACTGCAGATTGATCATGAGGACTTTGTGAATCAATGGAACAAGCAGCAAACGTTACAGTTTCCCCACACAATCAATTTATCCATGCCTCATTCTGATGTCATAGGAGTTCCCCAAAAGACGTGGGCCGCTGTCGAGGAGAATGTGTGGGAGTGAGAACACAACTGTATAGAGATCAAGCATGTGCAAGTGTGAGAGAGAAAGCCCAAAAACCAGAGAAACTAACGAAAAACACTCAGGAGAGAGCAGATAATTGCACAGCCCACAACGGTTTACTAGTGATGCAACCACCGACGTCAACAGTTTTTTAAACTTGAGTGCAATCAGCCACAGCAACTAAAACAAAGCAATCTTGTGGACAACACATGTTTACAGGAAGCAATAAAGCTAGTTGTTGTATATAAAGCATCCACCTATAAAATCACCTGAATGAGAACTTCTAAATCTGATCAGTCTGAGAGCTTTATACTTTAAGTCAATAATGGAAGCACCACACCACACATCATGAGACATACTAATTATCAGCCAAGCAAGCACAGGAAACTTCATCAAGCTATAGGAATTCAACAATGAGTGCAAATGCCACATTTTACAGAGTGACCGAGCGTTGCTGAGTTTGTATATGTGAGTGGGAGTACACGCATTGCCATAGAAACCTGAAACACTATACCAATAACTCCTTTTAGAGTCAATTACTCATTTTTTCATGAGCTGAATCAACACTTCGACGTGGGAGTTTGTCTGTGAATACTAAGTATTACCTTGTGTTTTAAAAAAAAAAAAAAAAAAAAAAAAAAAAAACACAAGCACTGACAACCACAGCAGCTCTGAGAATCATAATCAAATCAAAATTACACTGAAGTTTTAAAGGTAACTTGATGGGATGAATTCAGAATGTTCGATATAATACAATTCAGCTCAGAAACTGGAAATGTGTTGATTCAATGAAAAATGATCCCACTATATTTACCAATGCACCACAAATCATTAGTTGACTTATCCAGGACACAGAAAGCCAAAGAACAATTAAATTCGGCATGGTAGAGAGATTTTGTCCCATAGGACAAGTGCTCCGTTCTTAGGATCTTGATCATGTGCGATGTCTTGCCAGCTCACTAATTGTATGGCCATAACTTTCTCATGATCTTGCTGAATTGTACGGTACAATGTGAATGCCACTGCTTTATAGGCATCACCCAGATCACTTTATCTTGTATGATAGCACGGCATTTCTACAAAACCTTGTCTAGATAAGAGCTTGAAACTACTTGGCTACGAAACGATTACATAATTAAATAAATGTCTTCATTAACAATGAAAACAGCACATGCTGTATAATATATATATAATGTTTTCAGACATATACTTTTTGCCATTACTTTTGCCTCATTTAAAAAAGTAGACATGCATAAGTATAAATCTGACTATGGGCCTGAATGAGTAAAAAATCTTATAACTGAGACCTGAAAAATTAGCTGCAGCACTACGTGCCAACAAAAAAACCTGTGCAAGAGCAATGGGTGAAAAAAAGAGTATGCTTCTTCAGAAAAACAAAAATCACCATTTTCCAAAAATAGGTAGGACTTAGGTTTAAAATAGGTTTAAAAATGTGTACATTTTCTTCCATATCACTTCATTTACTGTACAATCAAGCATGTTCTGCCACTGCAGTTGAAATGAGCACGGATGAACTGTGGTCTATACTCAAAAACAGACTCACAGATGAATGCAGAATCATATAATGTTTAATTGCAGTGATATTTTTTATTTAACATTTGAAAATCATTGCACATTTCAAACAAGTGGGATAATATCTGTAACCTGTTCTCTGAAACATATCAGCAAGATCACGCAACACACTACACAAAACATTTCATTAAAATCTATTCCATTCCTTTCCCAGTATGTAAATTAGGATGCTCAAATAGGCATACTGTATCTAAAACATCTGTGTTCCTTTCTGTCAAATACATCTGAGAAACACTGAAATTATTCACCTTGGACGGGGGTGAGTTGTGGACCCAAGTCTCAGAAATGCTGAGACAAACATTTGGTTTGAATTTGTCAGGCAAACGTCATAATCAAACCCTCTGACTCTCTTTTGTGACAAGGTATTATTACTAATATAAGTCAAATTTGTATAATCATAAGATGAAGTAAGCGGTTAGCTTTCCCAACCCCCGCAATCCCATGCCTCTGTAGCATCATCTAAACAGGGTGACCACCCTAGTCCAATACCAGAGAGCCCTGTTCTTGAGGGATGCATGCTCAATTACAACTAGCATGAACTGCGATATTAGTGTCACAAATATAGCTACTAAAGAGCTTAATCAATAGAATGTGTGTTCCTTCTCCAATGAAAATAGGGAGGTAAGACGCAAGTATTAAAATGATTTTGTGATTAAATATGAATAAAATTACTGAATCATTCTTTATGTTTTGATTACAGTGATCTCCCAGTGCAATATCACGGTATTCTCCTTTACTCTGCCTCATGCAGTAAACCTGACTGTCTCTCTTTTGTGGAACACAGGAGATGTAAGGCAGAATTACAGCCTTAGTCTATTCCTATTCACTTTTAGTGCATGAAAAAAGATGCAAGCAACAGTGAGTGAACCTGAATCACTAAAATCTATGTTTGTGTTCCACAAAAGCAATTAAGTAAAGTTTGGAACAATATGAAGGCGAGACTGACGAGAGATAACGCGATCAAGTATTTTGTCAAAAGACAAACCGTGCGATATTAATCTATATTTGTTATTTAACAGTTTTTTTAAAGGTTCCGTTACTAGGCTATGCGCGACACATTAAACTTTTCTCAAGACACGATAAATTCTAGCAAGCAGGAAATATGTCGACTCGTGCAAAAGTAGTACAACGCAACAGAATGATGTGCACAATTTTGCTTTTGCGTTTAGACGTTATTGTAAATTACGCCCACATACCCACGCCAATATATCCCACTGTCAGTTTGAAACAGGTAAGATAAGGTAACGTAAAGAGTGTATAAACCTTCACTGAAAGGACAAGATCCGCACTAACTACATTTTCTTCGGCAAACGTAAATTTCTATGTCTGATTTTTAATGTAGGCTATATCTGGCTGCTATGCAACTAAATTAATACATCCAGTACATAAAATTGTATATGTAGCCTAATTCATTTTTAGTTTTTTTTTCTAAATAATCTATAAAAAAATTTCTTATGCATTTATTTAGCCTTTTATAAATTCATTTACTTTATTTTATTTTATAATTTTTCTTATTATAAAGCCATTTTAAAACCATTAAAGGTTTCCAAAAACTAACGGCTTTAGGCTCTGTTGTGCAGATTGACGTTCAATTAAACGTTACAGAAGCCGTTGTAAGATAGAGCTAAATTTATTTTAATGCTAAATATTTTTATTGCTATTTTATACATGCATTCTTAGTTGTGCTCAGCCATAGCTGGGATCCTTTAAATCCATAAACCAGATTAAGACGGCGAAGTCCCGAAAAAAACGGTAACAAATAAATAAATACAACCGTATAGACAAATGTCCGCAGGTACATACCCTCCTCGGGTGACATGGTGAAACAGTGAAGTTTGGAGGTGTGATGCGCGTGGAGTTTGAGATCTTCAGATCCGCAGCAGCGCATCTGTACCGAGGCGGGATTCGAGCCACAGCCGTCAGCAGAGACGCGTTTCGGGCAGATGTCTGTTTTACTGCTGAACATGGAGAAAGTGAGCTCGGTGAAATCTGTCTGATGACTGACCATCCCAATAAGCGAGGCAGATTTCTGCATCTGGACCTCTGACTTCCAAGTGTGCATGTCAGTCCCCATACAATAATAGTCCTTATCGCTTCTTGTACCTGTGGGACGAAGGATCATGGACTTGAACTTCACTTGAAAGAACAAACTCTTACAGCTCTCAAAGGACGCTAAAAACACGATAAGGATAGGCTACAGTCAATCGTTTTTATAGCCTAATAAAGTAAAACACACTGAATAATTAATGTTTTCATATGTTGTAGAATACTTTTAAAACATAGCCTACCTGATTAAACCCTCCAAAGTAAGAAAGAGCGAATATTTTGACTGGATGATGATGACTCTCAACTTCTGCGTCCAATAGGCTGTTAAATGTGTTCTTACCGACAGCATCCTCTCTCCTGTTTCACCAGCAATTTTATGAGTTTTCTATAGCATCAATTCTGAAAAGCGAAACATGCGTCCCTACTTTGATTGACAGCTCGAAGTGCCAATGAATATCCATTGCTGAAAGGGGACCAATCGGGAACAAACTTGATGCATGTTTTGCGAATAGTGAAATTGATCTGGAGGAGCATCAAACTGGTAATAATTTGCATTTTACAACTAAAACAGTTCTGTACAACTTCCTCAGATAATCAAACCATGACAGAGGTGATATTCGTCATCACACAGCAACAAATAATTTAAGATATATTGTGTAATAGACAAAAAAAGAGATCATTAAGTGTACACAGATTAATAATAAATATATCTTAGGCTATTACCTAGAGAATGATGTGGAACAAGCGTAAGAATCATATGTTAGGCTATTTTTTCAGATTTTAGGTAGAGAATCGCAGAGTATAAAAAACGTGATTTTTGAAAAAGGCAAAAACAATAGAAAAGTGTTGTAGTCAAGACATATCAACAGTGACATCTTATGGACATTTTAGAAACTAACATTATACACAGCAGTCGGTTTAATAATTATAAAGACTTTGGAACTTTTTTATATATATATTTTTAAAAAAATTATATAAACAATGTGGAATTAAAATAGTACTTTTTTATAACCAAAAACTGGTCCACTATGATTCAAATACAAAAAAGTTCCTTTTTAGATTACAAAGCCAAGTTATTATTCTTACTATGGCGAAGGTTGGCTCATGAATATGAATTACGCTCTGTGACGTTCTTCCAGATGTTTGCTGAAGGAAAGTGGTCGATAGTCAAAAAAAAAAAAAAGTGGTCGATAGTCGCCTGGCGAATCAACAAAGCCTGCTATGGCAAAGGTTTATGAATATTTAGTTACAGAGCAACGCAAACATAACCATAACCTTTGCCTTAGTAAGATTTGATCGTGAATTTTGGCGTGATTTAATATTGCTGTTATGTGGAGGGTAAGCTTTTGCTAAAACACAGGCAAGGTTTGATGTCTTATTTCATAGATTTTGTGCCGAATTCTGACTCGTGCGACTTTTTTTCTGGTCGGGCCAAAAAAAAACTGTTCAGATGCTGCCTGCATTAAGCAGTGAAGGACACCTGATTCCCTAACGAGGGGCACTTAACAGAACCTCCAATATAGGGGTTTAGAGTTTGCACTGAACAGAACCTCCAATATAGCGGTTTAGAGTTTGATAAGATAATTTTTGCATTAATTGCTTTGTATTGTAACAAATAAAATAAATTATTTCTAATAAAATAATATATCTTTTTGTTATGATTGCCTCTTGCAAGACTTCAAACTGAGCCTCAATCAAAAACAGCCACAAGAGAGTCTTCTACGTCACTCCTGAAGAACTTCAACCTGCGGGCGAAGGAATATTTCATGTATCAAACATGTATCTTAAGATGATTGTATCGTTGTTGTTTTTTTTTGTTGTGTCTAGTGTGGCGAGCACTGGGATTCCTGGAGCTCCTGTAAATGCAGACATTAACGATAAAGATGTTCAGAAAGCGTTACAGTTCGCTGTGGCCCAGTACAACAGACAAAGCAATGATGCGTTTGTGCGTAATGTTTCAAAGGTCCTCAAGGTTCAACAGCAAGTAAGTACTTTAAATGTTTATTCGTTTTGTAATCGTTTCAACTGGGAACGTCGCTGAATTAAAGTTCTTCCTTGAACTGTCATGAGACCTGGATAATGATGGCGTAAAGAAATATAAAGTCTCAGAACCCTTAAATTGTTCCCAGTTGTCCAAAGGGAACAGAACTGTTTGCCTCAACTTGAAAGCCATTTTATATGATAACCTTACCGATTGCCAAAATTGTCTGAACATGTTTCTGGTTGACACTGCAGGTTGTCGCTGGCACAATTTACATCTTTACTGTGAAGATAGACATCACCTACTGCAAAAAGGGTGGTGTGAAGACCATGTGTGCACCTCCGAAGGATCCCAATGCTGCAAAGGTAGGACACTAGGTCTACTCTACAATATTGTGATGTTTACATTTCTAGCTTTCCTTAAGAGATTGACCCTTTGTTTGTTTTTTTCCCCTTCAAGGCCATTCAGTGCGACATAACAGTCCTGAGCCAGCCGTGGTTAAAATCCTTAAAAGTCACTAAAAACACCTGCATGTAGAGCTTGTGACAAGTGCAGTTTGTGGCTTTTTAACATTCAAGCAGCAATAAAGTGTACTTTCTGTTGGTAATGAACTTCAAGTCTTTATTCTTGATAAAAATGGAAACCATTCGTCCTGAGAAACTGTCAACCAATAAGAATGCTTAACACAATTATGTGTTCGCAGAGTCCGTTGCTCTGAAAAGCTACAGTTTGTAGAAATGTCTGAATTCTAAAATGCATGTTTCTTCGATTCATCCTTTTTCTATTAAAACATGATTGAACAATGTCTGTGCTCCAAGCCAGCACATGGCCAACCTTCAACGATGAAAGTTTTCCGCTAAATGGATCAGGTTAAACCCTTGTAAGCCAAGGTTTGTAGCTCTGTATGCTGACGAATGCAAATGTTAAGTTTATGTGAGACTCTGTTAAATTTAAGCATTTAAAGATTGAATGCATAATTTGATAACTTATTTAATTTGTATCTAAATCAGCACTATAGGCCATCTGTCCTTATCACTTTAAATGACGAGTGACTTCCTGTACTTGCTGTACTTCAGCATGAAAGTAAACTTGTTAAAATGATTTTATAACAAATCAAAAGATGTGGGGTAAACCCTATACGTTTGTTTTAATGAAAATGCTTGATTATCAAACCAGCATTGTTCAAAGACTATAAATATCCTTCAGCAGAGATTGTGAAGGGCACTTGTATTTTGAACTGTTTTTTTTTTTCTGAACTTGTGACTGTAAATGATGCTTACAGGGTTAAACAGTTAATTCAGTAATTTGTTCTAAACCAATTTAGGTGCACTGATTTCACTAAATTCAAACAGCGTTTTCCACAACTATTGAAGAGAAGTAATATCATACAGGGTGTGTGTGCTCGTTCTTCAGTGAAACGCATGCCTTTTACTGTTCTTTTAACCTCTAGCAATGAGAAATGTCACAATACACCGTGACAGGACTTTGTGCACACTTTTGCTGATTTGCTTGGAAATTAATATTGAAAATGATGCCCACATTTTATAATGCACTCCACTGTATCATATTGATTTCAGTTTGAAACCGGTAAAGATTGTGTATATACTTTCACTGAAAGGACAAATCAACTCTAATTTTCTTTGGCAAAAGTAAAATTCTGTGTCTGGCTGCTATGCAACAAATTAGTTAATACATCCATACAAATTGTATGTTGTAACTTTTAGTGTAATACTCTATCATGCAGATTTCTGCATTTGGACCTCTGACTTTCAAGTGTGCATGTCACCAAACAATAGGCTAATAGTCCCTATTTAGTTTCGTGTAGCAACATGATATGCGTATATCCAGTGGTCGAAAAAAGTTATCAATAGTGACATCTTATGGACATTTTTAGAAACTAAAATTTAAAAAGTCAGTCAGCCAAATAAGAACATGGATGGGACGTTTTTTATTAAATGTATTATGTAAAAAAAAAAAAAAAAAGTGGTATTTACAGTATTTTCTTATCCTTTTTTTTTTTTTTTTTTTCACTGATAAATACAACAATATACCAGCCAAGCTATGATCCTTACTATGGCGAAGGTTGGTTCATGAATATTAATTACGCTCCGTGACGTTCTTCCAATAGCCCAGCTTTTAGGTAAGCTTTTGCTACAACACGGGCAAAGTTTGACGTCTTTTTTCATTCATGTAACGTTAGTGCTCGCGCCACGACGCGTGGACCGATACATTCTTCTCGCGATGGGGACAGCAGTGGGATATGCGCTCAGAAAACTCTCGGTTTATGTATCAGCTGTGGCCATGATATTATTTGCGATCGCGCAGATGACTCTGTTGAAACTCCTGTCTTTCGTTTCCCCGGGACTGATGAGGAAAATTCATCTGAAAATGGGAGAGAAGTCGACGATGACTCAGAACCCCAAATTCAGATACGAGGACTGGGGTCCGACTTTCTTTTCTCTGAGGTTCATTAAAACCGTGCTCTCCGTGAACTGGTGCTCGCTGGGCCTGGAGGCTTTTGAGGGGCACGTTGCTCCGGACACAGCTTTAATCACCCTGGAAGGACAGAAAACAAGCGTTCATCGTTTTCTTAAAGGTATAGTAAATGTATATTATTATTATTTGTATAATTCAACTGACTCCATCAGTCCTAAAGGTCTTTCCAATTAAAGAAAACAATCTTGAACTGACCAGAGTATTTAAAGGGATGTTACATTAAAAAGATTAGTTTTATAGTCTAGGCAGTAGTGCATGCAACTACATTCAAATGAATTACTTAGTAATGCCTTACAGCAAACATTATTACTGATGCAGTCTTCTTGACAGGGAACCGTCCACTGGTTCTGAGTTTCGGAAGCTGCACCTGACCCCCATTTCTTTACAAACTTGACGAGTTCAAACAACTTGTCAAGGACTTCAGTGATGTGGCAGATTTCCTTGTTGTTTACCTTGCAGAAGCGCATGCAACTGGTAATTAACCTTTTAATTAAACAACTGGATATAACCTTTTGCCTAGAATACACTGTGGAGTACTTTACAAGTAGAGCACTAGGTGATAAATGTTAAGTAACTTGCTAAATTCTTGGGGGTTTTTTTGTAGATGCTTGGGCCTTTACAAACAACGTTGACATCAGTGTGCACAAAAACTTGGAGGAGAGACTGGCTGCGGCCCGGACCCTGGTCAAAGAAGACCCCCTCTGCCCTGTGGTAGTGGATGAGATGACCAACATCACTGCCAGCAAATACGGAGCCCTGCCTGAGCGCCTCTATGTCATTCAGAGTGGGAAAGTTATCTATCAGGTGAGTGTTTTGTAATGTAGACAAACTGCATAGTGCACACAGTACAGGAAATGCCTCCAAAGCTTCATAACGGCTCTCATGAGAGCAGTAGAGTTGCTAGTGCCAGCTCTGGAAGATTGGCACTGCTTTTGGAAAGCAGTTAATGCTCTTGACCAGAGGTTTTGGACACTCTCTGCCTCTTGTAGTTAAAGATTTCTTGTTTATAGAGGTGAAAGGTTTGGAATGAGCTGAACAGAATGAGGCAAAAGGTTTTATAGTCGCAATGGTTTTTGTTCTTTTGCTGCATTTTTTGATTGCCAGTGTTTTGTATAGTCTAAATATATTGATCAAGAAGTCCACAGTATTGAAGGATTTTCACACTAACATATTATTGTTCCTAACAGGGTGGCATTGGACCTTGGGGGTACCACCCTGAAGAGGTTCGAAAAGTTCTGGAGAAAATTAATTGAAAGGGAAAAAATTTAAGTTTTCTATCCATGATTGCATTGATATATTTGCACTTTTCTGAACTTCTAGTGCTTGAAATCTTTTTGAGTCCTTGTGTTTGCTTGTGACAGTTACAGATCAAACCAGCTGGTCTCTGTATCTTGATGTTTCAAACACGGGGATGTAAAGGTTTTTTATATAAACATTGATATATTTTTTCTGCTTTAAGGCAAATACATAATTATTATACCAGTATTGGATTCAAAGACTACATATTCATCAGCAGAGATTGTGAAGGGCACCTGTGCTTGTAAGTTTTTTTTCTTCTTTTTTTTAACTTGTGACTGTAAATGATGCTTACAGATTAAAACTGTGATCTGTAAACTGATAACTCATAAGTCATTTGTTCTAAACAAATTTAGAAGCACAGATGTCACTGAATGCACAGAGCTTTCAACAACTATTCAAATAAACTGTCATATATATATATATATCTCCTAAGAGTGAGTGTGTCATTGTATACGGCATGACAACTTCACATCAATGGCGTGTGCTTGTCCTTCAGTGAAAAGCACATCTTGAACTGCTGTTTTATCCATGGCAGACTTGACAAATATTTCAAGGAACTTCTTTTAAGCTGCACACTTTGAACAATAACTGTCATTTTCACACAAAAAAGGACACTGCATTATAAGGCAGTTAAAAACATGTTGCACATAGCAGTTGCCCACATTGCAACCCTTTCACGGAGTACATCTCATCAAACCTATTACAGCTAAATACATTATTGAATTTTCAATTTAAATGGCTATTCAAATGGCTGCTAGTGACAGTAAACCTAGTCTTTAATGGACAATGGTAATCTAGATGCAAGTATAGAATCTAATGTCATCTATGTATGGGATATGCTAACAAAATACATTGCAAATGGGTGTTTTTTTTTTTTTTTTTCAAAACCCTTGCACAATATAAAAAAAAAAAAAATGTAAGATGAAAAAAATGGAAAGTTTAAATGAAATGATGGAAGATCATATAAAATCATTTAAAGCAAAGACATGCTGGATTTCAATTCAGAGATATTTGTGAATGATAAACAACGATCAGTTGCGGTTTTCAGCTGCAAGAACCTTAACCTTATGACTGCGTTTATACTTTGGACTCATGTCACATGATGTATTTGGCAGTCAGGATCTTGTTGTGGGTTGCTCACAGAGCTACAGACTGCCCCAAAGTCAAAGTTAGACTGCAGACGCTGCTTTCATTCATTTAAAAAGGGCTGCTAGCTCTTAAACCATTGGTCTAGTGTATGTTTATTTTGTAAAACATTTTCTGTGGGAACAGCCACTAATACCATTCGACAGCGAGAAAGAAAAAGACTCAAGGACGATCACTGGTTTGTAGAGTTTAAGTGCCAGTTGGTTGGGCAAAACTGTAGAGCTCTTATGAATCACTTGTGCCTCGCAGGTTGTGCATGACACTCTTGTAGCCCGTTTGAGCCGTGTCCACTATGATCCTGCTGGATGTTTCGCAGAGGAGGAGAGCGAAGAGCTTTGTCAATGGATTCTTACGACACGCTCTGCCTACTAAAAACATTACATGCATTGTGCCATGAGTGAAAACAGACAGAGGCTTGAGACAATTTGGGAACAACTTTATATTACATCGAAACTGGTTCACTGATTCAAAGAGAATGATTTACATGGAAATCAAATGGCTGGATCTTGGCCCTCTGGGGAGATGCTACCCTACAGAAGTCAGGGAACATCAACAGCTTCACATCACTTTCCAAAGTTTAAATCATTTCACATTGAGCTTTCCCTTTTCTCTTAAAAAGTGATTTGCTGGAAACTGGCTGAAACGCTGCTTTCCTGCTTGAATTAGTATAAATGACTGAAAAACATAAGACAAAGATCCTCAGAGGAGTCAAATAATTTAGTAGTCAATATAGAAACAAGCCTATTCAGCCCACAGTTAAAAGAATGATTCACAAGCTAACAAAAGCAGTGCAAAACCACTACTAAAATGTAAAACAAATGTCCAAGTGTCTGTATAAATAGAAGATGATACCACCCTAACTGTAGTATGACTTTGTCTGATGTCGCTCAAATGAAACCTAATACAAAACGAATCCAAACACACTAGAGTCTGGCTTACAAAAGCAATATCCTAACAGGAGGATGCCTTTAAACCAACATCAAACCATTTTAGAGCTAAAACAAGAGGCACATGGGAGGGAATGACATATATATAAAAAAGAAAACATGATATGGTTTATCTTTAACCACCACAAATTCATCAAGACATAATTAAACCCAACAACGGCCGAAAATTATGCAGGGATACCCATCCAAACACGCAATCCAGTCACCCGCCTGAGGAGCTCCGAGAAGGTCTCATAGGTAGTATGTTTGTCAGGGTCAGCATCTGAGAGGATCAGCGTATCATTCGGTCTTCACCAAAGATTGAGACAGCAGTTACATTTCAGAAAAATAAAAGAACTTGAAATCAGTGCAGAAAACAAAAAAAGTCCTCTTCACGACAGGACCAGTCAATGCAGTTATTCCTTAAAAGCAGCTGCTTATAATGCTTGAAGACAAAAATGACAGTGTACAAGTAAAATACAACTGGGAGTCTTTCCCCGTTCAGAAAAGACCGAATTCTCTCACCACTTGATGCGTTTCGCTGGAGAAAAATAAAAACAGGTCATTGAAAGGCAATAAAATATTCACAGAATTCAAGGCCACGTATGAGAGTTCAGTGTCAAAAGGTCGGAGGAAGTTTCGTACGTGTAAACCATGCTGAAGTTGGACGTGGATGTCGGATTTTGAGAAAGAGAGAGAGAGCGAACTGCGATTATTCCTCTTCGGCACAAAATGTACACACATCCAGCGACTATGTCAGCAGTAACCATACTTTTCTTCTTAATGAGAGATGGCCTCTGAGAGGAACAAGAAAACTAAAAATCCAGGAGCACTGAGTCACGTTTAGATCTTCCGATCTTAATAGAGGAGAAAAGGTTTGCTAGCCATTTAAAAAAGAAAAAGAAAAGTAGTAACAACAAAAATCTTTTTGATATTGCATGAGACCACTTGTGAAGATGCAGGGCAGTCCCACCCAATTCCATTTCCTGTACATGTACTCTGTCTATGTCATCGATGGCCAACTGTGAGTTTCCAGAACGGAGCAGACAGACCGGCATCAGACGCTCATGGTCATGGAAGGAGAGTACTGCTGTAAAGACAGAAACAAACAAACAAGTTAGTACACTCTACAAGAAAAGTACAAACTCGCTTTACACCAATTTGGTTGCATTGTTCCAGCACACCATTTTTTTTTTTTTAGAGCTGTGCCTCGTAATTGCACATTATTAAGCTACATCGCTAGCTAGCAGTTTCAAAATGGCTATAAATCCCCAAACTTGATTTGTCAGCCAAAAAATATTTCCTTGAAGTACAGATGTGAGACTACGATTTGAAGTTAAAATTTGATTAAGTTGATTTGATTTAACTCCCAGTTTGGGAAACCCTGTTTTAATATATAACATAAAGGGATGTAAAAGTTAATGAATCTTACATTCTCATTCTGGAAGGAGTGAAGGTAGCTGCCTCCTACATCTTCATCTCTAGGGGTCCCGGGTGGATTGCTCATGCCACTCATGTTGTTAGGAGAATTCTGATGAAGAGATGTGAAACTTAGATGGAAAGTTCTCATATAAGATGTGAATAAGCAGTGAATAAGAGTGCTGCAGAGATGACATATTTAATGATTTATTTTTGACCAGTCAGGAAGTTCAGGAAGCATCACCCTAGCTCCAATAGGATTTGCAGAAAATAAGCGGTGTGTCTATATTTATGATTCTCTCTGTATGTTTCTTTTCATGATAATCTTCATATATGAACACAACATTTGAAACCTAAATACAATAAGTTAATGGTAAAAAGCTAAAAGTTCGTCTGTAAACGAACTTCATCAAAGCATGACTTCAGCATCAACATCACTAGGTTTTGGAAAACTCTTTCGATCTTATTTTAAAATCTACAAATTTGAGTTAGAATAGTTTGTAAGCGTGTGAGTAAAAAAATAAAAAAATAAAATCAAAATAGTGTAGTCCCATTTAGTCACTTGTTACCAACTGCATTAAAAAAAAAAAAAAAAACCTTGCCTGGAGTATTGCTGCTGTGTTTAATGTCAATAGATATGTTTCCATCCACCTATTCTTATGCACATTTTGGAATATTGCATTTAAAGAAAAATACAATGGATGGAAACCCTAAGATGCACACATTCGAGTAGGATAAACATTTTTTCCTGATAAGAAATAAATTCCTCCATGCGCAACTGACCAATCTCTTTCACAGCATCTATATGTTGTTATGGTCATTCTGAAATGCCTGAGCAGACTGTCGTCAAATTATTTTTGTATAATTGTCTTACACGACTGCATCCCAAAACAGCTTTCATTCACCTCCAAAAGGAACGACTGCATTTATTGTGTTTCGTCTGCTCACTCTGAGGCGCAAGTAATTTTATCAATAAAAGAATTGTCATATAAAAGATTATATTCAGTGGCTTCTCCTAGTTTTCTTGGTGATATTTAGTGCCGATTTTGTTTAGTTTTTTTTACTCTGGATGAATACGGTGATTTATTCACAATTTTGTGCTGAAGTTTAATTTGAATCTTTAAAAGGAAACATAGCTAATGAATCAAACATGAAAATTATCGTAGGTGTGTGTTCACCACAGATCTCATTTCAGGCATTTAACCAAAAACACTGTGTCTTCAGGAAGATGGAACCAGAAGTGCAAAAATGCTAACTCATTTCCATGTTTTAGGACCCACTCCTGAATCATTCTTTTAAATATTCTTAAAATACATCTAATTTTGACTTCAACCAAATATAATATTGGCGGTCTTTAAATACTATTAGAAAGATTATAAATCACCTTTGGAAGTCCATCCAGGTCTCCTGAACCTATAAAGGCACAAGATAAAAAAAAATGTTTTCAAATAGGAATGTTTTTATTTTAAATATAACCATGTGCTTTTACATTAGCATTACCTCCGTTCATATGCATCGGGTCCATTCCTGCCATGGCCCCTAGGGGGCCCTCAGAGCCTGGGCCTATGGGAAACTGAAAAAAACAAACAGAAAACAAACTGACATGTTCTGCCATCAGACAGTAATGATGAAAAAGGGTAACATGAACACAGCCAAGGGCACTTTTCTTCTGCGCTAATGTACTACACTTAGCAGTTTCTGAATGGTGTGCCTCTGAGAAATGAGTCAGCAGGTCTGTCTCTTACACTGTTGCGACCTCCACCTCCTGAGTTGATCATGGTGTACAGGTTTTCACTGGAGTTGTTGGAGTCTGAGGATGAGAAATATTTCATTATTGGGAAGGAAATCTCTCCATGATCAGTTTAACAATCATTATCCTGCTTTAGGCAAAGCCTGGGGTAATTCGGACATCTATGGAAATCAGAGTTAAACTAAATTCAATAGAGAAGATTATGAAAGACTCAGCTGAATTACTTTGTGTTTTCTGAACTGAATGTGTGGCAAACAGACCTGCAGGACTAGGAACAATTCCAGGTGTTCCTGGAGGCCCCCCTCCTTGTGGACCCTGGAGAAACAAATGTATTACAGCTTCAAAGTTATACTGCAAGGTCTTTATGAATTATTATAGTAATAAAATGTGCAGTCAATGAGGAACTTTTTTTTTTTTTTTACCCCGTAAGCACCAGGAGATGGTGATGAATATGGCATCTAAACCAAAACAAACAGAATTATGTTTGGGAATGTAGTATTCTATAATAAAAAATACATGTAATTACTGTAATAAAATACTTAAATTTAGAATAATTACATTGTTGGCATTTGGATTTGGCCACGGTGGTCTGCCATTTCCAGGACCCCTACAAAACACAAAATAACGTGGATTAGTATTCAGTTTCCATTTAATCAGTCATTAACATCATTAACTACTGTTCAAAAATATGGAGTTGGTAAGATTTTTAAGAAGTCTCTTATGCTCACCAAGGCTGCTTTTTTTTATTTAAAAAGAAAAAACACACACAAAAAAGAAATATTAAGAAATATTATTACAACCTAAAATATTACAACAGAAAAGTTATTTTTAAATGTAATTTGCTCCAGTGATGTCAAAGCTGAATTTTCAGCAGCCATTACGCCAGTCTTCAGAGTCCCATGATCCTTCAGAAATCAATTTAATATGCAAATGCATTGCTTGATAAATTATCAATGCAACAAATCAGTTGTGCTGTTAATTATTTTGATACATTCATTAGGATTTTTTGATGAATAAAAAAAAAAAGAGCATTTATTGGAAAGAAAATCTTCTGTAACATTATAAATGTCTTTACTCAAATTCCGGATCGATTTAATGTGTCATTGTTGAATAAAAACATATAATTTGATTGAATTCTTCATAACCCCAAACACTATTGTCACAAAAGGTCTTACATGTTCACTCCTGGCATGCCAGGGCCCATTGAATTGTGTGGTGGTCTCATTCCTCCTCCAAAACTCTGGGGGCCGGGACCCATGGGACCCATTCCTCTAGGAACATTCATCCTCTGCATCGGCCCTTGAGATGGCGAAAGGAGAAGTCAAATCAGTTTAGGTCATCTGCAGCTTTAAAATATGTTAATTTAGATATACTCCTAACTCATGCTCACCCTGTAGTCTGGGATCCATGTTTGGGAGCATTGGCTGGGCAGCTGGAACTCCACCTGGGGGCTGGGAAAGTGTTGTACAAATTTAATTTTAACATCTATTTTTATTAATGCCTTTTTTATTGGACATTTTAATTGAAGCTACAAAACTGACATCAAGACCACATTGATGAACTAACTTACCTGGTTGCCCATCCTGATGGGGGGTCTTGGTCCCCCACCAAAGCGAGGTGACATGAAAGGCTGCAACACAAATCAACTTGTCAGAAAACTCTAACAATGACATTCTTCCTGAATCTAAAGAAGATGTGTCGGAGAACACAGGGGAACCACAGCTCAGCAGAGCAGGCTAACAGGAAGACGGCGAGAGAGAAACTATACAGAGGGCAGAATCAGTCAAAAGAAATAGCCCGTGAATAGACAGGAGCTGCTACCTGGCCGTGGGGTCCCATCATGCTGTTAGGGGGAGGAGGAGCGTGAGGGGAGGCCTGGGAGCCGGGAGGGCCCTAAGAAAGTGAAGAGACCACATGAGAGGAGAGCAGGATCCAGAGACCAAGCAAAGGAAAGGTAGCAAGTGATAAAAAGGGCAATGGAGAGACGAGAAAGAAAAAAAGAGAAAGTTATTAAAAGAGCTGGGGAGAGAACACCAAAGAACGCACTGAGAATCGTAAGTGACTGGTGGCTGTACAGATAAACTCACCCTGAAAGAGCAAAGCACTTGGACAAATTAAACAAATGAATCAATGGGCAAACAAATTAAACATTTTTGAAGAATTCAACAGAATTTAAATAAAGAAAGATAATACTGGACCCAACACTGAGTAGTGAGAGCTACCCCATCATTCCCTGTTTTTACTAAAATCACTTTATTTATAATAATTCAATTTACTTTTTTTTTTATTTTTTAACAAAATAATTTTCATTATTAGTCAAACCTTTCAATATGAATCTCTGCACATGTTCCCATTCAGAGATTCATGTATATATTTCTTATATAGATATAAATTGATTTATTTATATACTTATAAATATTAAAATCTAAAGCTACATATACATATTGAAATGGAAATAATTTTATAATATCAAGTCATTATTATTATTAAAATATCAATATTCAAAGTATAATTATTTCCTTTTTTTAAAAACTGAAATCGATGTAAATAAAAGAAAATCTACAAATACATCTTTTTTCTTTATACAATATGTAATTATACCTAAATAGTCATGACATTTTTTTTTTTACATATTTTTTATAGGAAAAGTGCATGCTTAAACTTAATTTGCATAGAAATAAAAACAATTGTCAAAAACTAAATATATTTAAAAGCTATATATAATAAGGCTGCCCCATAATAGTCAACTAATTGTTAATCGACCAGAAGAGGCTTGGTTGACTAAAATTTTATAAGTCGCTTAAGGCTCACAGATCATTAAGAGCTGGTCTATGGTAATACCGTACATCGGACTGGACATCGAAACACTCGCCCATCATTTATCCACCACAAATATGGCTTATCTGAAATATGTTAGTATTAGCAGCTTTACATGGCCGCTCAATCTAATGTCAACCTTGAGAAATGTGTGCTGTTCAAGTGTCTGTGTGGAGTGTGGAAGCTAATTATTAGCGTCCACAGCAGCACAGATGTAGGCTCCGGTGCATTCACATATTCCTAAAATACTCTGTCATTTTGGTCATACAGATAAGAGAAATAAATCTTTAAAAACTGTAAAGACTCTACATTTATTTGTGCGCACTCACAATAACAACAAAATGTGCTTTTGTAAAATAATGAAAGCAAAAAGGATGCGCTTTCTGCCATCTCAGCCTCTGTGAACTTGAGCATGAAACTCCATGTATATATTTAACGAAGACATAAAATAATATATCTACAGAGAGTGAAATCTCTACTTTCAAATGAACCAATTCAAATGAAAAAAAAATATATATTCTCAGATCATCTAATCCATAAGAAACATACAGTTGCATCTACTATTGAAGAGATGACGAGTCCGTGTCGCCGACTTCATCTCTTAAACGGAAACTTAGAAAGCACTTTATCAGTGAATTATTAAAATGTTAATGCAGCCTCCTTACTGTTTTTCCCTGACACAATCATATTACTTCTGCTAGAGCGCTGTGGCATGTTTTATGCGTGTACTGTGCTTATATTGAAAGTGTTTTCCAAGTTGTTGATACATGTATATGGTTGCTTTGTTTATTAATAAATGTGCTACTAATCCACTAATGCTTAAAATGAACGACTACTAGTCAACCACAAAAACCTTAGAAGATGACAGGCCTAATATATACACATACATGTAATAATAATACATTTGTATAACAGCTTTTTAAAATCATGAGAAACATTAATTCAGTTTGACTAATAGTCTGTGCAGGATTTGGATCAGTGACATCTTAAAAATATCTCACAAGACATGAGGTTTAGAAAGAGGGTGATGATCTAACCTGGAAGAATCCAGGGGGCATGGGTCCACCTGGCATGCCATCTCCTGGTGGCATGTTCCCAAGAACAGGACTGGGGGCTGCAGCGGCACTCTAAATCATTAAGAAAAAAAAAACATCAGGACACAGTACATGGGGGTGGGGGGGGGGGGGGTTATTCTGCTAGTAGAAAATGCATCTTAATTCATTCTAGCACTCATAAATCTGTGCTCTAACAGCAAGCAATTAAGCCAATGGCAAAGCCACAACTGACTGGTGTAAAATCCAATTTTAAGGTCTACAAAACCAAGAGGAAAGAACTAGGTTTCAGAGCACAACAGGGATTTGATCATGCATAAAATGGCAGTGGAAAAAGCACAGTGTGGTCTGCTGCCTGTCACACTTCAGCCTGAGTTAACCGAGCTAGGCTTTTCAGAGAGCACTGTGAAATACCACAGGAAGGAGGTAGAAAGAAAGAGGAGCAGCTGACCCTGATGGAACAACACAGATCAGAACCGGCCAATAGGAAGAGTCAGACTGAGACTGATCCACAACAATGAAGCAGCTACGCTTTTCATTCAGACTATTCAAGTTCACAGTTAAAGGGCCAAGAGGACCTTTTATTTTAAAAAAATCGATATAAAGATAGATCCTAATCACATTCTTAATAGACACAAAATATATATTTTTTGGTCTTTGCTAATTGAAAAAGCTCAAATAAAATATAAAAATTACATTATATTAAATTGTAAATATAATTTCAATATGTAAATGTTTTCTAAAGAGGAATAGTTTTTACTTATAAAGAATTCAAACGCACATAACAAAAATACCAAAACTTAAATTAAAATAAAACTGAAAAATGGAACGCCAATTCAAAATATTAATAAATAGCACTGCATTGCGTGTTATTCCAAAGAAAACTAAAGTTTGTAGTAAAATTCAATGACTTGATCCATTTCCAAAATGACTTTTCTATTTTGGATGACATCACCAAGGCTGTCATTTCCTGTTTCGAAAAGTAAGCAATCCATGGAAATGGATAAATCAATTTTCACCCTTCCTCCTCTTGCTGAGCATCTTGTTTCACTTGGAAAATCATATTACTTAAGTTAAAAAGACCGGATCGTCATTTCATGTCACCTTAGGATTAGCTACAATTTTTAATAACCAAGGAAAATCCTTCAAGTTTAGCCAGGGAAATGTTCCTGTTGGCCCTACCCTGGTGATAGCCCTCCTTTGGAAATCTAACATCATTATATCACCAAAATGTCCTGAAAGTATAAAACAAATCCAACACAGTCCTGCTCCACACAGCTCATCCATCCCTCACTCTCCAAGTTTGCTTCCATGCTCCTCGTTCCATCTGTCTCTTCCCTCCTTTTCAATCTGCCTACCGACAGGCTCCATGACAGCCATCAATCACTCTCCATCCCCACCGCAGCCCGAGGGGGAGTGTTTCCCCTGACACAGCATGAAGACAACATGGCCACTGTTTAAAGAGGGCGCAGCCTCCTCCCCCACCCTCTGGAGAATAAGAGAGCACAGACCTGACCCAACACCACGGTCCCGACCACAGTTGGGCACAAAAAGCAGGAGACTGCGATGATCACAAAACATAATGCCCTATTAACACTCCTGAAGATCCAGCCATGCTGAACATGCGGCTAATGTTCGCATAGCAGATAATGTTTCATGTATCCCTGTATGGCAGCATCCTTTCAGATTAGGATGTCTAGACAGAGAAGGGGTTGAGTTTTAGACTTGCTGCATATGACCTCTGACCTGTGGCCCCTCACTAAAGCTTGCGGCTAGACATCAACGGCCATGTATAACTGGTAAGAAGCTAAAACTGGAGAACTCTTTGGCCTAAGAGTTGCATCATTCCTATACAAGCTGTTGGGAAAATGCATAGAAATGAGATTGAGATACATTTTTCTTTTATGCCAGAAATCATAAGGATATTAAATAAAAGATCATGTTCCATGAAGATATTTTGTGAATGTCCAATAAATATATCAAAATAATTTTTTTTATTAGTCACATGAATTGTTAAAGAACTTAATTTGGACAACTTAAACAATTTCTCAATTTTTTATGATTTTTTGCACCCTTCAGATTCCAAATATTGTCCTATCCTAACAAACCATAAATCAATGGAATGCTAATTTATTCAGCTTTCATATTATGTGTAAATCTCTCTCTCTCTTTATTTATTTATATTACCTTTTTGAATGGTTTTGTGGTCTTTGGTCACTTGTTAAAACTTAACACAATTTTGAAATATTTATCAATTAGTAAGAGCTGTCCTGCCATCAATCTTTGTGAAGATGCAGACTTTGATTTCCAATCAGCCGAACATCATTTACATTACAAATCTGATCATCCGAGACACATACCATCTTTGTATAGAAACAGCGATGATTCCATTGAAAAGCCTGCTGACATCATTGCTATTGTAGGGTTGATCACTACATCCTTCACACACAACAGGTATACACTTCCTTATTATAAAACACAGAGACTCTTCCAGAGTCTGAAAGATTCACAGGAACATGAAATGCAATTTTGTCCTTAATCTGCATACATTATGGAAACACTCTGTGCTTTTCTGTACTCACATAGTCATGGAAAGCCTTGGCCTCGCTTGAATGTTCGCATGTGTCTCTCCTCTCAGGAGCTGCACAGTAGAGGTCCCAAAAGACACTGGGTAAAGAAAAAGTGGTCAAATAAGCCTGCATATGCCCATGGTTTGTGCAAAAAATTATAGGATCATTTACTCATTTTCGTGTCATTTTAAACCTCTACAACTTTCGCTTCAATGGAATAAACAAAAAACATTTTTGTTGGTAAGTTTTCATTCCAGTAACAATAAACCATACAATTTAAGAGCTGTGTGTGGTAAAAGATTTTAACACAAAAATGTGTCAACTATTCCTTTTAATATTATAAAAAGACAAAATACACTCAAAACACTCACCACCACCAGGAATGCAGGAACCCAGGAGGGTCTCCCAGCGTGATGTTCTTTTCCCATCGGATCTAAAATGGACCAGAAAATGATCAAATATTTTAATAAAAAGGCAGTCTGTGAGTGCACAGGCCTGAAATACATTTCCAATTGTAATGTTTGCAAATGTGTGTTTGTAAAAAAAAAACTAAAGTATGGTCCTCCACTGAGATTGGGATCCTTACTTCTGACAGGAAAGTCTGTGCTGACTTCTGAGCACCAATGTGTAACAGATACTCATAAACATACAAAGCTAACCTGCAATAAAACAGAGAGAAAACAATATTACATTAATAAAGCAACAATTAATAAAAAAGGCATAATATGTTTGGTGAGGACAAATTCAAAAAATCAGTACTTTAACACACTCCTCACTGGTTTACACTTAAACAGTGTCTATAATTAAAATGAATGTGTTATCCAAAGAAAATACTCATTATATTAAGCAAAAAATACAGATTTTTAATATTTAATTTATTTATATTTTATTATTATTCATAAACCCCCACTGAGCAAGGATGCATCTCAAAAACATACAAAATGCTTAAAAAACTAAACAAAAGACGGGACCCACTCCCCTCCAAGACTGGCGTCTGAGGCTAAATGAAACAAGGAACACTGAAGCGCCCGTCCCGCATGCACAAACTATTTCAAATGGCTGCATTAAAACGTAGGTGATTTAAAAAGGCACGGTTTTTATTCTGGATCACATCACAAGAGGCGAAAGCTCTGTGCCATGGGGGACCCTAGAATGGCGCACGGCTGGGCACTTTCGATTCAACGCTCTCACGACAAGCCTATAGCAGCAGCATACGCTCCATATGCAGCCGAGCCTATACTGCCCTAACAATAGGCTACATCCAACACAATAACACACGCACGACGGCCGATGTTCAAAAGACCTTACTTTTCCCGAGCTTGACCATCCGATGGCACGACGGAGCTTTTGCCTTTAGGAAACATGTTTTTTGTGTGTGCACGGGAGAGTCGCCCGCGTTCCCTTTTCCTCTATTTTCGACAATTCATCTGTCACTGCTCCAGGTTCGACTGCACAAACTAAACACAGTGACGCCTTCTCAACCAACCTTGACCACTGGGGGCGGGGGTGGAATGGTGTTGTTTGATTGACAAGAGCAAGTGACCAATGGCAGGGCGCAATTTCTCTTGCGTGTGCCCTGCAGTGACGTAAGCTCGGTGACCAAATAGTTCCTTTCTCCAATTTCCTGTGATTCTTTAAAGATGGGTTGCATTAAGCGCTACACATTTATTAGTCCTGCATTTGTTTAGTATGTTGTCTTAATGCGTTACATAGTATGACAGTAAAATTGTGAGAAATCGCAATAAAAACAAGAAATAAAGCTGAATCATTTACTGATAGGCAGTCTATTATTATGTCTTATTAAAATTATTGAAATAGGGTATCAAAATAATAATAATAATAATAATAACAACTGTAACGTAAAACACACCATTAGACATATTTTATTTATTTCCGTTCAGTTTACCTTTTCAGTTATTTATATAGAATGCACTTTTCATCTGCGAGTAATCACATCTGCACTCTTTGCAATAAATTAAGATACTTTAAAAGTAATAATACATATGTTAAAAATAAAAAAAAATGGCTCCTTGTTTGTTAAGGGTTTTGTTAAGCAAATTCTTAAATTAACGAAACGATTAAAACCCTACACGTAGATTCTTTTTTGTTTCTTAATATTTTTCTATAATATTGAAACATTGTTAGCATATTTCAGACTTATTCCATAAGGTTGATCCTGTGTCAGTCTACCTTAAAACGTTTCCGGGCGGCTCTGTAACTCTATAGGGCTTCTGTGAACAGTCGAGCGCAGTGTGGACACTTTGTATGATCGGGAATATGTCTGTTTATTATTTTGATACATCTTGCAAAGTTTCAGACGTAACGCAGACATTGTTTCTTTCTTCGTGCAAATGAAAGTGGTTTGACATCTATTCATGTAAGTTTGCTTACTTTTTTGTCATTACCAGCCTGCCCAAGTAGTATTTTGCACTTGGAATGCAGAATACCAAACCTGTTACGCAAACTTTGGAAACATAATCATTTGTTTTGCATAAAATCAGCAGCATGCAACGTAATGTTCTTGTGAGATCTCATCCTACTATCTTTTATGTATTTTTTCCTTTTATTAGAAAAATATATATTAGTATGCATAGGTTTTAATAACTTTACGTAGCTTTCATAACTTGTCTGCAGCACACATTGAACATAATATATGAATATGAATGAGTAGAATGATGTCAGTCAACAACAGGTTACAGTACTAGCCTACTTCAGGTCCACTTTCTTTTGGAGGTCGTTTGTTTGACACATAACAGTTTCTCGTAGGCTATTGCGCTTTGATCATGCATAACAGCACACTGATTATTTGATATGAAGGTTAAATTTGTATGCTTTCAATAGTAAATTCCATCTGGACAGCTATAATGGAATGAGCTGTGATATTTTCTTACATGTCTCTTAATAGCTGAACTATTTTGACTGTCCACAGGCTTATTCTAATGATAAACAGAAAGGAGTTAAGCATATTATTTGCTATGGCACGTCGTTTTAACAGACAAAAAAGGCTTTGTTCTGTATATAATCTGGCAGGTTGCAGCTATAAACTAGAATTTTTTGCAATTCACACAGTTTGGATGATCCATCCAATAATTATTCTTGATGTATTAAATTATCTTATGATTTTTATTTAATTTACACAATTATTTTTATTCATACAGTAGACCTATAATCTCTTAGGCTCTGCAGCACAGTAATTCCAAAAGGTATTTTCTTGGATTATAAAACTGTAGCATGTGTTGAACTGAACTGAATTGGTGGACTGACTGGAGATTTCTGTGGCTTATGAAAACAAGCAAAATGCTCACTGTAGTTATAACATGCATTTGAAAACAAACATGAGCGCTTGTGTTGAGTCCTGTGAAGATGACGACAGTTAAGTCTGCCTATCATGATATTCATGCACATTTTTATACAAAACCACTTATAAGAGAATATGATCTAAAAGCTAAATGTCCTGACCTTCCTGATATCTTTCAAGACAGTGATATTCTATCCTAATGCTCTTACAAATGCTAATCGGCACCAAATATGCACACAAATAAACATCTTAACATGTAATTTGTTCCAACAGAGCCCTAGTCATGGCAAATGAGCCCAGGGATCCCATGCCGCTGGAAGAGCCCATGTTTATTCTGGAAAATGGAGAGATGTACAGGAACCAAACTGAAGTAAAGATGAGCCAGATAGTCCTCCCCTGCCATGCAAACTACTGTGGAGAACTCAGTGCTGGGCAGCTGCTCAAGTGGATGGACTCCACTGCCTGCCTGTCTGGTCTGTTTCAAATGAAACCATTATTTGATTTGACTTGATTTTTTACCCTGCCAATGATCTAGTAAAACTACTTTCAGCTAAGTTAAAAACGAAAGAATAGGCCTACTCTTTTAGGTGATTTGATTTCACGCTGAATCACTATTCGTAAACACCTCCACACCATATGCTTGTACTAAGTGTCATTAGACATCGCAGATGGAGGAGTCTGTGCAGTTTGGACTGTGATTTCCATCCTCGTTCTGTGAATAAACAGAGTAACAGGCTGCTGAGAAAGTTTAATAGCAGTTGGAATGATTTTTAATCATGTTTAACTGATGAAAGGCAAAAGCATTTCAACTGAGAATGTGGCTAAACCTTTGTAGCACTGTGAAGAACACAGATGGTGGTCGGTAACAGCTTTACATGCGTCCCTCGATGTGTCTTAAAATAAGCTGTGCAGGCCTGTTTGTTTTTCACTTCGTTCTGTAGCATGGACTTTTTTTTTCATCCTTCAGGATTACATATTTGAGTGTTTGCATTTCAGGTGAACCTGCTTAAATGCTTGCTGTGGGTGTAAACATTTATTAATTATCAATATTTGCTCTCTTGTTTCTAGCTGAGAGACATGCTGGCTGCTCCTGCATCACAGCTTCAGTGGATGACATTCACTTTGAAACCACCATAGGGTAACAAGACATACAGGAACTAGTTATTTTGAATTGAAACAAAAGGTTTTTGTTTATTATATATATACTGTATAAAAAAAATGTGTCTTCATGCAGGGTTGGACAGGTTGTAAACATTACAGCCAAAGTCAACAGAGCCTTCACATCCAGCATGGAGGTTTGTGGGAATATCTTCTACTATTTAGACGAAATTAGTGAACACAAACAATTTTATCATGTGAAATTAAACATCTCCTGGTATTATTAACATACTGAATTTTAGTTATTGACTAATCATTGAAAAACATGTTTCTGCATCTTACTTTCTTTAACTTGTGTCTTATGGGGATATACTAAAAATGTAATGTGATATAATAATCTAGTTCCATAACTGGGAAACTAGGGCTTATATTTTTCAATAAGCTAATGTATGACTACATATTGATAAATATAAAAACTGCACTACGTTTTAACATGTCAGCCTAATAACATTAAAACACTTAATTAATTAAAATCTCTATCATGTGCTGAACACATATTCATAATTTCATATTCCACACACACACACACAGTACCGTATTTTATCACACATACACCTATATATTATGAAATGTATTATTGAATATAAAATTACATTACAATATAAAAGTAAATATACTGTCACATACTGTATGTTTCAAATTATGAAAAGTGGTAATTCCTTAATTCCACAAAATATTTTTCTGTATATTTTCAATATACAATATATAATTTAAAATATTCATTGTTAAAATATAAGGAAATATATTTTCTTTGCATAGGGGTATGCTGCAAATGAACCTTTTAAATTGCAATGTTCCTCATTTATAAGCTGCTTTGGATAAAAGCTTCTTCTAAATGAAGTACGGCGGGTGACGTGGGTCTCTGTCTCAGGTGGGGATTTTAGTGAGCTGTGAAGATCTCTTCAGTGACAGACAGTGGAAGGTCTGCAATGCTTTCGCCACCTTTGTGGCCCGACGTACCGAAGCAGGAAAGGTAAAAAAAAGCATCACATCGAACTAAATCTGAACAATTTCAGCCACAAGTTTTCAAACCCTTGAATCAGATCTGTGAAAATCTTGGATTTGGTCCAGGTCTTGTTAGAGTTGCGATTGATCAGCGCAGTGCTTGGGTTTGCTCAGGTACAGCTGAAGCAGGTGATTCCATGCACGCAGGCAGAGCAGATGGAGTACAGCATCGCAGCCGAGCGCAGGAGGATGAGACTGATCCATGCAGAGATAATTAACGATCTCCTCAGCAGCTGCTGCTCTCAGACAGGTGAGCAGAGATGCTGCTCACTCACTTTCTCCAGGTGTGTTTGTTTACTTGCAAGACTTTGAAGAGAGGTCTCAGGAACACAGGAAATGAGTCAAGAATCAGAAGTTGAGTTTTGATTGAAGGTGTCATTGGGTTTGTTTGGTGTCTCTTCATAAACATGCCGCCAACATTCATTTAAGGGTATATACATATATATGTGTGTGTGAGTGTGTGTGTGTTCAGTAAACCTTCACCATTCACTTACAAAGGGTCACATGGTTTGAAGTGTGTAGAATAAATAGACTGGGAGATGCAGTAGCTCTGATAAGTGGTGCTCTATCTGTTTGTCAGTGAGTGAGTGTTTAGATTACCAGGATGCTGTGCCTGCGGAGCAGACTCGAGTAGAAAGCGTCGAGCTGGTGCTCCCGCCCCATGCTAATCACCAGGTCAGCACGTTTGGTGGACAAATCATGGCCTGGATGGAGAATGTAGCCACAATCTCTGCCAGGTGTACAGTCACTATTATACTACAGTCAAATCTGATGATAAAAAATATATATTTAAATGCATACGCAAGGAAACCGTTGGTGTTTCGGTGCATCATACTCTAAATGCATTTTCTTCTAGTCGTTTGTGTAACGCTCACCCAACTCTGCGGAGCATAGACATGTTCCACTTTCGTGGGCCGTCCCACATTGGAGACAGACTGGTGTTGAAGGCAATTGTAAACAATGCTTTCAAGAAAAGGTACGTCTATATCAAGAAACATTTGTGGCTGGGGCTGTATATATTTACCATTCAAAAGTTAGGAGTCTAGTTATTTTGGTTTTTGAAAAGAAAATATTTTAAAAGGTACTTTATTTTGTAAGGAAACATTCATTTGATCATTGGCAGTAAAAATCTTTCAATTCATAAAAGAATCACAAAAAAGACTGGAAAATTCAGCTTTGCATCATATATAGAAATATATTTAAATTAAAAACAGCCTGAGTGAGTGCAAGAGACAGAACCCAAACTTTTAACGGTTATATTTAAATATATAAAGTAAAAAAATATGTATAATATTTATAAAATTTAATATTAGATTTGTTGATCATATTTGTTTTGTTGGATTATAAAAGCTATGGATCAGTACCATTATGTAGACTAAGGATTTAAAAACAGATTTAATATAGTATATACGTAAATTAGTAAACCAGTAAAAGCTATGGTTCAGTATCACTTACATCCATGAATCATAGAAGCCTGATTTATCTTTGAGCAACCTGAACAACTGGTATTTTGTGTGTGCTATTCCAGTATGGAGGTGGGAGTGTGTGCGGAGGCCTATCAGGGTGGAGAGCCCCTGCGACACATCAACACCGCCTTCATGACCTTTGAGGTCTTGGACAATGACAGGAAGCCATGCACGTTGCCAAGGATACGGCCCGAGCCTGTGGTGAGCCTGTAACATTCCTGGAATCCCTCACATGGTGCAAGAGTTTAACTTGTTGATGGAGTTCAAGAGGGGGAAACAAAATGAATGCTGGATGTGCAGTGCTTGTTTAATACGGAGTTATAAAAACTGTGTCTTATTATTTCAATAAGAAATCATTATCTTATTATGCCGTCTTTTCAGGATGGTAAAAGACGCTTTCAGGAAGCCATAGCCAGAAAGAAAATCCGCCTTGACAGGTAGGATTCTGTAGGAACAGGTTATGCCATATTTATTTATAAGCTCTGGCTGCATGTCATATTCAAAGTTAACTTTACAGCTCTAAAACCAGCATGGGAGACTAGATCACATGAGTATGCTCTCTTCTTACAGGAAGTACATAATATCCTGCAAACAAAGTGAGGTTCCTCTGTCGGTTCCCTGGGACCCAAGTAACCAGGTATATTACCATAACCTGTTCTAGTAGCTATAAAACCCATGGATTTACTCAACATGCTTTATTGGACCATGTGACTAATCATGTCTTAATGTATTGGCAGATGTACCTCAGTTACAATAATGTTTCGGCACTGAAGATGTTGGCTGCCAGGACTAACTGGGTCTTAACCTCAGAGAAGAACAAGGTGGATAAGTTTTGTACACTTCAAATACCCATTTTGTCTTTTTGAGATTGCATGAGCAGTCAAACATGTTGTAGATGCTTGAGGGAAATGAATGAGCTGAAACATTGTGCCCAGGTGAGTTTATACACCCTGGAGGAGAACCAGATGTTGTGCTTTAAGGTGGAGACTCACGTGGCTGTGGCGGCCGAGCAGGTTTTTCTGTTACTGTCTGATCTAAGGCGAAGGAAGGCATGGGACCACCACTACCAGTATGTCAAATGCATTTTATATAACAAAAAATACATGAACATTTAACAGCTATTTTAAAAACATATAATGGCTGTTTAAAATATAAACTTTGGAGTTTATAGGATTTTTTTCCTATTTCAAATAAATGCTGTTCTTTTGGGATTTATATTAATCCTAAACAAAAGTGTCACAATTTCCACAAAAAAATATTAAAAAGTATATAAAAAGTAGTACACCTGTTTTCAAAATTGATAATAATTAGAAACATTGTATGTTTCTTGAGCACCTAATCAGCATATTATAATGAATTTTTTTTAAGATCATGAATAAATTCAGCTCTGCCATCACAAAGATTAATTATATTCAAAACAAATTAAAAAGAAAAGTTATAGTTGTAATATTTCAGAATATTGCTGTTGTACTGTATTTTTTGAGCAAATAAATGCAACCTTGGTGACTCTAAAACATTAAATCCTATTACTTCTAACATTAAAATGTATAAATGAACACTTGTTGGTCCACTTTTTGCTGCAGTGTAAATTTAAAGGAAATGTTACTTTTACAAATGTATTTTTTATTTTTATCTTTACAGGCTGTTTGCTAGAATGGCTGGCAGATAAAATAAAATGATCAGCCACAGTTTCAAATGACTTGATTTAACATAGGATGCATTATAATTAACCATAATAAACATGCCTTAATACAGAGAGTGTGAAGTGATAACTGACTCAAATGAAGACGACACCATTTACCGAGTTGTCACCCCCTCTGTGACTAAAGGAGGCAAAGTCCAGGACTTCATCCTCCTGGCCTCCAGGAGGCGCCCTTGTGATTCTGGGTAAATCTTAAACTCCAACAAAATCTCTATATTGTGTCTTGTGTGTTCCCAAAGAACAAAATAAGTTATTACATCTTTGTCACTTTTAGAGAGCCTTATTTGATTGCCTTGCGTTCTGTGACCCTGCCTGCATACCCTCCCACTCAAGACTACAACAGAGGAGAGGTGCTGTGTGCTGGGTTTAGTATCTGGGAAGAGGAAAACTCTTTTACTAAGGTAATAAATACACAGAAAGCCTAATGGACACTTATACTGAACGAGTGAATGAGTCAGAGTTCAAGAATTAACACAGCTTTAAATGTAGCTCTTTAACTGAAATAATGTGCATGTACTTTAGCCAATAACACCGTTTATAACTCATGTTTAGAAACTGCTTAGAGTAGTCCCTGGTGCTGCTACGCAGGTGTTAAAGTACTGAAGGTTAAGTGTGTTTGGTGACATGCTTATGTATGCATTTCTCTCAGATTTCTTACTACAACCAGGCCACTCCTGGCGTGCTGCCCTATATCTCCACGGACATCGCTGGGCTTTCCTCCAGCTTCTACTGCACCTTTGCCTCATGTAGCGCTTTTCTGGAGCAGAATAAAGACAGCCTGGCTTGCCTGCCCACCTCCACCCTGTGAGAAAGCTGAATTCAACAATCGTTGCTCTTCAGAAATTGATTTTGTTGCTAAAATAAAAAATTGTTATAGTCCAGGTATTTAAGGTTAGCATAGAAATTCACATTTGAGTTTAGTATAGATAAAGATCATGAACTTTAAGTACGTAAAACTCTTCAGAAAATAAAGGCACAGAGCTGTGACTGAAATATGATACAAAAGCTAAAAGGTACGTCACTATACCATATTTACCTCTAAATGGCACATATTAGTACCTTAGGAGGCCACCCCTGTGGCAGTTTTGTATTTAAATTTAGAAAAAGGCATTAGCTTTTTTGTTGTTAAAAAAACATTTAGGGTCATGTGCAATAATGTAAAACTCTCTGCAGATGCCACTTCCAGAAGACTAAGCAAGTATATTGCACTGTTGTCATTCTCAATGACTCAGAGGACTCAAAATAAAACGAATGAACTTCAAATGGGTGGCATGGTCGATATGTGGTACTTCCTGGGACATGCACAATCACGTTTGCATAGACTTTCAGTCTAGTTAGTGACGGATGTTAGACTCTGCCATTTAATGTCAGGCCACAACAATGCCTTGATTTTTACACTGCTGATTCGTAGGACAGGACCTTTTTAAATAAATACTGTTACATGTAGCAATTTAGTGTAGCTCATCTTTATTCAATAAAAAGCTAAAGATCCTCCTGTTATACTACAACTGGTGAGAAACATAGCAAAGAATATTGATATTTGAATCAGTTCTCCTGCTAAAACATGCCATTCAGTTAATCTTTCTTAAATATGTAAAGTGTGTAATAATAACCCAGATAATGTGGAATTACTTGTTATGTAAAGTTGGTGGCTACTAGTTTCTTAATACTAGTTTCTTAATTGGGGGTGGTTGTGTATTAGGGGAGTTTTTATGAGGGGGGGGGGGTATTTCTGTTATGCAATATTTTTGATTTTGAAAAGAGGAGCAGATCTCAATGTCTATAATATAATCTTTGCATAAATAGTATAGTGAGTACTGTAATATATTATTAGACTATTCTATACTATAGCACAGTATATTCTGTTTTTGAAGCTAATGTGTACACAAAGGGTTCTAACTAACCAATGTGTAAATGTCATGTTAAACTGAGAGTTTGGTTAAAAACATTCATGCATTCATTGCTGGTTACCACGTTTCCATGTGTGGTATCTAAGCATGGCCCTCGCTAGAGAGTTGTGCTGTTGGCTGAAACTGCAAACCATCTCTTGCTCCTGGATCCTCATCCTCTTCTCTTCCAAAAAGCGGGCATGTTTCTGACGTGCATGATGGATGTCCTGCTCCAGCTTGGCTCTCTGTAGAGTAAGAGTTTTCTCCATATCCACTCGTTCCCGCTCCTGCCGCAGACGTATATCTGTCCTTCGAGCTTCTGTAAAGATGTCTCGGCGGCCCTTGGCTACTTCACGGTCTATCTGGCGCTCCGTTACCTTCTCTTCAAGGTGTCTCTGCATTCTGGCTTTATCAAATGCTTGATGGACTCTTTCAATGACTTCGAAGGGGGTGAGGCTGATTTTGTCATGGCAACAGCCAATCAGGCGCTTCCCTGGAATAGTTGCAGAAGAGTGTGGCTGTGGACCTGGTCTCTGAGTGTGAAAATGGCTGATGGCCTCACGTACGTCCTGTCCTGCAGCTTTACGGGACCACAACATGTCACTCAGTGGCTCACTCTGGTGGACCAAAGCTTTTAGTCCCAAAACACGAAAGGTTCCTTCTTCAGTTTCTTCATTACAGACCTCAGCAGTCACACTGATATCTAAGCAGAACAGAAGTATTCAGTGAATCACATCTATCAAAAAGCTAACTAAAGTAAAAACTTCTGTTGTACCTGGGTCAAGTGTGTTTAGATGGGCCTTAGATTTCAGACTTTGACTGCACTGAGGAGTGTTGCATGGTGCTTTTATGTCTTGTTGACTGTCCTTTGATTTAACACTTGCAGCATTCTGTATAACCTGTGTAAAAGTTACAAAGTGAACAGTCTACATTTAGATACACCCTAAAAAATGAAATGCAAAAATGTCAATGCACCTGTTACCAAAATTAATAAATGTATGGTTGCAAGTAAAATAAAAATCAAATTAATTTCATTAAAACTTCTAAGTTGCCAACATTATTTTAATGAGTTTTGTTGACATAATAATGTTGTTAATATGAACTTAATATTGTATGTAAACTCAAATTTCTGTGTTAACTGATGTAGTTTTAGCAATAATCAATAATCAATAAAATTGTCTTGTTAATTTTTGTGCAGTTGAGATCTAGTTCCCAGCATACTTTGCATAGAACTAGATAAGGAGAATGAGTGTTAAATTTAGCAGTTTTTAAGGGAAATGTTATATTTGACATTTAAAGGAGCTTTTGTTATGTTTTGTCAGTTTTTGACATTACATTTCATGCTGAAGAGTAGACTACATGAATGTAATCAGCAATGACTGTTCCTCTCAGGGCACTTTTTGGTTGAACATAATTTCTTTACATGTTGTCATGAAGTAAAAAACTCACCCAAACAGTTGCATCAATTTATTTATTATTTTGTTACTGAGCAACCCATTATTTTTTAGATTGTACAGTGTTTATATTTTATACTGTCACAATACCTCTGGGAAGCCAGTTTGCATCAGTTTGTCAAGGTTCACATGAAGTCTTTGGATCTCTGTTTTTCTCTCTTCATTTTTCTTTTGTTGAGAAACATATAACTACATTTTAGAATACTGCACATGAGCATTTCAAATAACCTAAATGCTTTGCTTATATATATATATATATATATATATATATATATGTATGTATGTATGTATGTATATTAGACATCTATAATGTTACAAAACCACAAAACATTTATATTTAAATTTTATGATGTTTTTTAAACTTTCTTCATGAAAGAATCCTGAAAAAAGCAGCACTGTTTTCAACAATGATAATAAGAAATGTTTCCTGAGCATCAAATCAACATATTAGACTGAACAATATTTATTATTTTAAATTGTAATAATGTTTCACAATATTACTGTTTTTATTGTCTTTTTGATGCAATAAGTGATCAAATATAAGATTTTTTTAAATTACTGAACCCAAACCTCTGAATTGTAATATATATATATATATATATCAGTCCAATATAGTACATACTAGTTCAGGGTGGTCATCTGTGTCTTCCTCCATTGTTTTCTGAGACTGGGATTGTACCTGGTCAATTTCTGTGCTCAAAGGCATGGAAATGAATGGTTTCTCAGACGTTATCGGTTTCTTTGTACTGCAAAGCCTGACAATGAAGAAATCCTCTTAAAACCAAAAATCCCAAATAATATCTTTATCAATAAGTAACTGTATTTGTACTATAGTGAACAAAATAAGCATAAAACGTTGCATAGCAAATGTCAAGACATAAAAAAATTCAAAATATTTACCCAAGACTTTTTCTAATTAAATGACCTCGAATCCAGCGCTGTATAATTAGTGTAGGGGAATAAACAGCCTGAATCCTGTTTATGTCAGAAATTATTTTATATGTTGCTTTCATCTCTGTCTCAAATGAATCCTGAGGAAAAAGAAAACATCAAAATATGTTGTTGTTTTTATTTTTTTTGCACTTAGACATAGCAGTAAACACAACAAACGAAGACCAGGATAAATAATGAGCACTAACCGACTTTATAGTTTGGTACAAACTGACATAAAAGTGTTGATTCATGGCCTTGAATCGAATAGGAAGAGACCAGTTTTGAATGATTTCCTCATCAGAGATAACAAAGTTGTCCAAGGCCTTCAGTGACCATATACTGTTGACCAGACAGTGTCTGTAACTCTTCTTTAAACTGAGCGGGGTGTCACAGAGAGTTAAAGCAGTCAGGTTTAAACAGCCAGACAGGCCTTTAATATTGTTCCAAGTTGACATGTTGTTGTCGTGTAGATATAGAAGCTGCAATTCTTTCAGATGACTCCAACATGAAGCATCGGGGAGCTGAACAATCTGAGCAGAAAGATGACTGTTAGTGATTTGACTCAAATATTCAGGGCAGCAAATGAAATGAATACCTGATTTCCTTTCAGATCCAACTTCACCAAGCGAGTGCATTCCATCAGAGCTTCGATCCTGGTCAGAAAGTTGTCCGCCAAGAAGCAAATTCGCAGTGCTCTGCAAGATCCAATCTGATCCAGACTCTTTAAAAGCAAACTGCTCAATCTGACCATTATAATGTCCTTCAGGTCTTTCCCACTCTCTGATGTCCAGCAGCCATGATCCAGTATGAGAGACTGAGAGCAGTTTACCAAATAGGCCCAGTATCCCTCCAGAGAAACAATCTTCACATCTTTGTGAAATTCATCTCTTCCATTTTTTGAAGAAAACATTTTTTTTAACATATCATAAAAATATATTGAGGTAGGGCTACCGTCACCAGTTCATTATCATAGTTTAATCCCTAATATTTGCATATTTCACAAAAACTAAACTGTTCAAATTCTCAACCTGCTCTTTAGTTTGTTCTTACCATGGTTTTGTGTCTGGCTCTCAACTGTATTCTTTTGTTGGCCGAGTGATTCCAAGATAAAAGTTGCTATGACAACATTGGTTGGAAATATAAGGAGCTTCTCAACAACATTTTCTTTGAAAACCACTCACACCACTTTACAAATAAAACGAATAGCTTTGTGTCGGGAGTTTGAAAGTTATGAATAATTAATTCAGTTTAATGTATATTATTCGATGGAGAGTACTATGTATGGACGTCAGAGATTGTTTGTCACGTGACTGGAACCCGGAAGTGCTTATGTGTACACAGGTTACGGGACATATCTAACGGGTTTAGGTATTTTTTTAAAAACGCCAAATAACATCTGTTATCGATGTCCTGTTTTTGGTTCATATTTGTGGTTTATTAAAAGTGCCAGATGTTAGCGTAGTGATTTAGACAGATTTTACTGGTCAGATTCTCACAATGGCAGAGCGTTTTAACATCCATCTGCAAAAATCCACCAAGGACAAACTTGAAAAATTCAAACAAATAAGAGGTAAAGCTTCCGTTACATCTTTAGACTTTTCTGTTTTTACAGCTGCTTGACTTGTTGATTGCTGCTGAGCGATTGTCTCAATCCCATACCATGGTATTTACTACATGTCCAAATAAACATGGTATTACTGTAGTACTTTTCTCTACTTTTGTTGCTGAGAATATTTTCTGCTCATGAGGGTTTCTAAGCGGAGTAAAAGTTGTTTATTTCCCATACACAGGTAAAAAAGTTCAGTCTGATGTATTCTGGGATCTTGTGGTCATCACTGCAGTGGATGAGGACCAGAGGTCTGCTTATCAAATTCAGATAAATGAGAAACTGGAGAGGAAAGAACTGCCTCTTGGCATTAACTATCATGTGTTTGCAGATCCTCCAGGATGCAAGATTGGTGAGATATATATATAAAAATATAAAAAAAATGTTTAAGTACATTTTTAAGAGTTGTTTCTTCATCTGAACATACAGGTAATGGTGGATCAACTTTACATTCGCTGCAGTGTCTACATGATAAATATGGCAAGTCACTGTCAGGATTTAAAGTCATCCTTATTCATGCAGGTACTATATTAATCTTTGTAATATTCACCAAACCTCATTCATGCATTTTGTTAATTGTAAATGAGCTGTATTTGTCAAGGCTGCATTTATTCATAAAATACAGTAAAAGAAAAAGGAAAAAAAAAAAGTATTACATTTCAAAATGACTGTTTCTGTTATGTATATTTTTGATATAAGTTTAAGATACATTTTCAGCGTACATTACTTCAGTCTTCAGTGTCACATGATCCTTCAGAAATCATACAGATGTTCTTATTTGGTTGTCAAGAAATTATCAATGTATGAAAACAGTTATGCTGCTTAATATTTTTTGAAAACTTTGTTACATATCTTTTCAGGATTCTATGATGAATAGAAAGTTGAAAAGGCAAGTTTATTTCTATGCATTTAAAATGTAAAAATAGAAAATGATCATATATAAAATACAGTACAAACAGTTCAGGTGTAGCACAGTGCTCATTCAATAAATGCCAGCTAAACATACAAGTTTTGAGTCTGGTTTTAAATGTGGCTTATTTTTTAGCACATCTGATCTCTTCTGGAAACTGGTTCCAACTGTGGGTGGCATTACAGCTAAAAGCGTACTCTCCTTGTTTTGTGTGAACCCGTGGTATCCTCATGATCTGAGTGGTCTGTTAGGTTTATATTCAGTGAGCATATCTGCAGTGTGTTTAGGTCCCATTGAGTGATTTATAAATGAGTTAAAGTACTTTAAAATCAATCCTAAATGTAACTGGAAGCCAATGTAAGGACCCGAGGACTGGTGTGATATGTTCAGATTTCCTGGTTCTAGTCAGAATTCTAGCAGCAGTGTTCTGGATGAGCTGCAGCTGTCTAATAGTCTTCTTGGGAAGGCCGAGAAATCTCGGATATATACATTTGTATACATTTGTTAAAATGTACTCGTGTATCTATGCATTTTTTTATATATATTTGCAGGAGGATTCAGTCAACGTTTGCCCAGTGCCAGTGCCCTTGGTAAAATACTCACAGCTGTGCCCCTGGGAAACCCTTTATATCAAATGCTGGAGCTCAAACTTGCAATTTATGTGGATTTCCCCTCAAACATGAAGCCGGGGATGCTGGTTACCTGTGCTGATGATATAGAGCTCTACAGTGTTTCTGACCAAGAGAGTGTGGTGTTTGATAAGTCAGGTTTTACTGCCTTAGCACATCCCTCCCCTCTCTCTGTTGGTACCACTCATGGAGTTTTTGTTCTCGAACCAGCACATATGCCCAGAATTTGTGATATGGAATACAGAACTTGCTCTCAGTTTCTGCACAAACCAAGCATTGAAAAGATGTTCAAATGCAACGCCGTATGCGAGAGGGAAGGAGAGGAGTTTGTTTACACTGACAGCACTTACTATTTTGATTACGGGACTGCCATGACCCTGCTGACCCTGTTCCGTGAAATCAGCCCTCTGACATGTGAAATCGATGCCTATGGAGACTTTCTTCAAGCCCTGGGGCGAAGAGCTACTGTGGATTACACAGAAAACACTGCCAACGTCACGACGAAGGAAAGCGGTCTCGTTGAGATTCGCAGAAAGATTTTCCACCGTCTCAAAGGCACGCCACTCAACGTCATCCTGTTGAACAACTCCAAGTTTTATCATGTCGGCACCACAGAGGAATACTTGTTCCACTTCAGCACGGACCCCTGTCTCAGAGCAGAACTCGGCCTGCTCTCTGCTGCCTTCAGTGTGTGCGACTTGGAGCCATCGGAGAGAACTAGAGTTTGCGTGTCGCACAGCATCCTGCATCCCAGTGTGAGCATGTCCCAGGGCAGTGTTGTGGAATACTCCAGACTGGATGCTAGAGTTAAAGTCGGAAGTAGATCTGTCATCAGTGGCTGCTGGATAGACACGGATCTTACCGTGCCAAGTGACACCTTCATCCACTCTTTATCTGTAAACCTGGATGGAAAAACGGGTTTTGTGACTGTGGTTTTTGGTGTTAAAGATGATTTGAAGAAAAGTGTATCCAGTCCTGCTCATATGAAAGCATTGAGTTTGTTTAAGGTTAATCTGGAGGACTGTGTTGGACTCTGGGGTTTGTTTCCTGAGAAGGTCAGGTTCTCGGGAGACACATCTATGTGTAGTTTGTGGAACGCCTGCATTTTCCCAGTGTGCTCCAATCTAAAGGATTCATTTGTGATGTCACTGGGGATGCTGAAGGCACTGGATAGTGGAACTAGTTTCGCACTACCAAAAAAAGCCACACTAACCTCTTTACAAGAAACTCTGCAGAACAAGAACCTGGAGGAAATGCTGAAATTTAGGAAAGAACTTTATGAAGACATTCTTAGGGTTAATTCAAGTCATTCTGTCTGAGCATAAATGATCAATAATTTAATCGTGAATGCTGCTCAGCAAAGGCAAAGCCTTGTAAGTACTGAGGCCATGTCTTCAAAGTAGTTTTTACTAAATTGATTTGATAGCAGTTTTCACACACTGTTTTTTTCTAAATCTGAGCAATCGTATGAGATTGGTATGAATTAGGAGTTCGGAATCTTACAAAATTACTATGAATTTGCCACCACATTTTTCACAAATTCGTATGAGTGAGTTCGTACGGATTATCCACCTTGTCAAAAATGTACGTATGTTGAGCCATGTGATGAAACTCTTAAATTGCCCATAACAAACACTATAGAAATACCAAGACAATGCACTCACACTGCTGCGAATGGGAGAAAGTGCAACATGCAATATGGTGGAATAAGTCCCTCCTTCTGAATAAAAGAGCCAATTGGCAGATAGTAAAGTCATGCATCACTACAGCTGCCATTAAGATCTTTGTTTGCAATAGAAACTGTTTTAGCAAGTATTCACTAACTGGTTGTACCAAATAATTTTTTTTTTTTTTTTGCCATTTTTGCTTTTATTAGATAAGACAAGAATTGAGGTGGGACAGGGTTAGGAAAAGTGCTCAAGACGGGAGACAAACTTGTGAACCCTGAAGTGGTGTGCTGCCCAAAAGGCTATTTGCGCCAATGTCAGTGTTTCTCAATTCAATGTTTATTTTTTATTTTATTTTTTTTTTCAGACATGTTTATTTATTAAATTTGTGTTGGAACAATTTAAATTTGTGCGTGGAGAGTTATTCCTTCTACTATATTTAAATATTTATCTTACTTGGAGCATCTTCACAAAACACCTATTAAGACATGATGAAGTAAAAATCATGTGCATAACCTCATACACAATTATCATTATAATATTTCCTTAATTTACCCATTTTAAACTTTGTTGTGGAGGAAACATTTCTTATATCTTGGTGGAAATTGTGATATGTTTTATCAGAAAGTTTAAGATTTTCTGTTTTATTTTACTGTCAGTGGAATGCATCCTTGCTTACAAGTATTAACTTCTTTCCAAAAAACACAAATGCAAATCTTACTGACCCCAAATTCTGAATGGTAGTGCATTTCCTTTATAGAACACAGAGTCACATCCAAGTTCAGAGAGCGAAAGATAAAGAAAGATGAGTCTTGATGCAGCTGTTGTCTGAAGAGAGAAATCAACCGTGACCTCACCCTGTAATAGGTTCAGATCCTTAGAGAGGTCAGCTGTCATTGTTGACACACGTTCCACACCGAGGCTGATGTATTTTTAGCAGGGGCTGTGATCCCTTATCGGACTTTTCTCTATTGTGCCAAAGCATTTTGTTACCACTGCATGAGACTTTCCCTCCAACTAACCGTGTACAAAAGTTGAAACCAACCAGTGTGATGGGGAATTATAAATCAAGACCCACTCAAACCTGAACAGTAAACATTAAGTTTCTTCAGCTGACTGTTTGATTAGTTCAGTTCATTCGTTTAGCTAATGTTAATATACAATATTTTCAGTCTTTTAATCCTTGTTGATTGACATTTACAGTCTTCACTGACAGTGAGTAAATATTGTTCTTGGATTCTTGTAAATTGTATTATCATGTCCATGTTGTGGTCATGATTCTACATTGTTTTGCTTTAGATGAGTTGAAAAAGAAAGAGAGAGTCATATGCTGTTATAATTGAGAAACTGGAGGAACACTTGAAAATGAATGAGAAGGAGTTCAAGGAACTCAAACATGTTTTCAGGTGAAACGGACTGAAACTAGGTTTTCAGACGGCCTCTTTTGTAGTGTACTATTATTTAGTGTTTACAAATGTGGCTTAATGTGTGGCCTTCTATTTTAATAACGCAACTGAGGAAAGAATAAATGTTGAGATCTGTTTTATGCATTTTTGATACAGCTCAGATGAAGCATTTAATAAAGTCAATCTGAATTATCGCTACATCTCTGCTGCATATGTGGAGTTCGAGCTGAAACATGTTGAACGTTATCTGCTATAATGCAATGATGTTAATTTAGAACATTATATATGATTCATTCCAATGTACTCATGTTGAATTACTAATATTTCACAATGAAATTATATTTAATTTACTTTGTAGGAGCAAATTTCCCCCTGTTGATTGTCTGTGTAAGGAGAACATCTTCAGTGAGACAGCTTTTCACAGGTAATGTTCCTCCTGACCACTTCCTATTGTTACACTTTCATTAGTTATATAGAAATGTGCATTCCTTCAAAGACAGATTAGGTTAAGACACCTGCTGATCCTGTTGTTACACACTAAATTAATGTCTAATGTACTCTGTAGAGTCTGTCTATCTATCTATCACATCTTGTCTATGTATCATATCTATCTATTGTATCTCACATTTAACTCACACTCACGACACACACACGGACATGTATATACTGTATACAGAGAATGTCTAAAATGACAGAAAATAGGAATGCTTTTCTTAAACTATGTCATATTCTAACTCTGTTAAAAGCCTTGATTTTCTTTTTAGATGGATGTGTGAATGACAAATATACATTTTAATATATATATATATATATATATATATATATATATATATATATATATATATATATATATATATCCATTGTTACTCTGCTAAACACTACATACAGCCTCAGGATTGTTTTTTACCCTGCAATGAATATTCTCAACCAGGAGGGGGTATGAGACACTCTCCACATATAGCTTGACATATCTGTACAGTGAATTATCTGTTTGGACAGATCTGTTGCTGCTGTGAATTATTTTATTGTTGTTTCCTGTTGCAGATGGATCTTATGCTTCTGTTCCTTCTCCCCTGGGAAAGATCAAGAGTAAGACTAAAGGTAAAGCACACACACATACACACAGTTAGCTGACTCCATGAATCACTGTTGCTATGATACTCTTTTTATGTGCTGAAATACTGCTGAAATACCCCCAGTCACCAAAACCTTCTGAGAGTCAGTGAGTCAGAAATTGCCTCGTAACAAATTGCAACAGTTTAAGCCTTTACATGAAAGTTTGTATCTGTCACAGACATTACAAATACACTGAACCATCTTTTCTGACTCATGGGCATATTTCAACAACATAAGCTGATTAGAGTTTCATCTAATGATTGATGTGAAGGTGTCAAACAAACAAACAGATGTGCTTCTCCTGAGAGCAAGTCTTCCATCCAACTTCCACCTTCAACTTTCTGAACTGGTGTTTAATGAGATTATTGGATCAGTTATGTCAAGTCAATGATAAATATTAACTCTCTCACAGTCTCCCATTAAAACCTAATCCAGTAAAAACACTGCAACAGTAGGTTCCTTTGGAAAGGTCTACAAAGGAAGGTGCCACAATAAGATAGTTGCAATTAAACGGTAGGAGCTTTTTGCTTGTTTTTCCTTATTGTCCACATCATGTATATACAAAGTGAACTGCCATAACCTTTCCACAGGTACCGAGCAAACACATACTGCTCAAAGTCAGATACAGATATGTTCTGCCGCCTCAACCACCCCGTGTGATCCAGTTTGTGGGAGCATGTTTGGACGCCCCCAGTCAGTTTATCCTGCCAGAGGATCACTGTTCTCATTGTTACACGAGCAGAAGAGGTGATTTTAAGAATACTATGTGTGTGTATGTGTTAAAAGTACTGTTCAAGAAATGTATAGCATTTTTCCATTTATAATATTACAAAAAATGTATATTTCAAATAAATGCTGCTGATTTATCAAGCAGTCTAAAATGTCCCTTGCATTGTTATGTGAAAGTGGGTGGTTAGTGTTGCAATTCCCATTTCCACAGTGACAGCAACTTTTCTAATTGGTGGAACTCGACGTTAAGGGCATGAATAGGGCCATTTTCAAAAAAGTTGGAGAAGTCCTGACTAGAACGTAACTATGAGAGAAAGAAATCTGAAGCAATCTAGGATCTGTTTTTAGGACCTACATCAATTCCATTAAGCATCTGATTTCTACTTAGTGCTCCACGTGCAGTTTAAGATGATCATCATCTCATTGATCTGTTTGAGTTGGAATGATGTTTGTGTATTGATCAGTGGTGAGTAAGGAGGTGTTCATTTAATTATGTCTTCACATCTAGACTCATCGATCTGCAGTCCATGCTCATCATTGCTATTGATGTAGTTAAGGCCATGAATTCTCTGCACAATCTGATCCAACCAATCATTCACAGAGACCTCAACAGGTTAGTCACCATCATCATCACATGCTTCGTTCAATAATCATGGTGTTTCTCTGTCCGTGTGTAAACCATCCTATTACATAGTAGACAGCTGGATGAAATGTGGCATCCTGAGCTCTTTGTTTTAAACATTTCTTCATCCAATGATAACCTTTCAGTCATAATATTCTTCTGTATGAAGATGGACACGCTGTGGTGGCTGATTTTGGAGGTAAAAAAAGTCACTTTTAGCATTGCACTTGAACTAAGTCTTACCTCAGTCTGTGTTGTTATCATTAATTGGATTAAAAAAAAATCTGAAAGCTTTAGTATAAAAAAAAAAAAAAAAAAAAAACATAAAATAGTGACGATTTCTCAGTCACTCACAAATCTGACCATGTGAATTTCTTTATGCAAAGGGTCAGATTTTCAGATTTTTGAAAGCAAAAGTGGGACAAACCAAATACTAAGAAAACTGTATTAAATTAGAAAAAGGCACTTTTGATCTGCACAATGTAATGAAAATACTACTCCACTGTTCTTGAGTCTTTCTTGTCTGTGGATGAGGATAATATGACTAAACAACCTGGGGGACATGCATTCTGTGTTCTTGATTAATTCTGTCTATTAATTATCACCTTAAAAAGTTAATGCATTAATAATCTCTTTCAGCACATGCAAGCTGTTTTAGTTCTGCCTACATTGCTGTTTTTGCTCTCTTGTACGTCATGTTGTACGACAGTTTGTCTTTGGGGGGGTATGTGTGCCTGTCCTTTGGGGTTAGTGGGCGTTTTGTAAGTCACACATTGTTTTGTGTTCTTCATTTTGCTCTCATTATGCTCTGCAGAACCTGTGTTGGATGGTCCCAGAGGTGTTTCTAACCAATGTACACGCTACACTTTGAAAGCCGACATGTTCAGCTATGCTCTCTGCTTGTGGGAGCTCCATTTGCACATCTCAAACCAGGCACTGCGCTGTGATACCAAATACTGACCCTCAATGCCCTTTAGACTGGGTTATATTGTTTCAGTTCCTCTGTATTTGGAACTTTTTATGGGTTTTTCATCTTTATTTTCAAGTTGATGAACAAAATATTCATTATAAAGTACTAAACATGAGAATTTACTCACCCTCAGACCATTCAAGATATAGATGAGTTTGTTTTGTGATTCAAACAAATTTGGCGAAATGTTGCATTACTTGCTCACCAGTGGATCCTCTGCAGTGAATGGGTGCCGTCAAAAACAAACAGTCCAAAATAATCCACATGAATCCAGTCCAGTTAACTTCTTGTGAATCTAAAAAAAATTGTTCATAATAAACAAATTTTGAGTTTTTTTTTTTTTTACTTAAATCCTTTTTTTTTTTTCACTGGAGGAAGCATTATTTTGGAATATAGAGTTGTATTTTGACCAGAAGCGACCGTTTAAATTGAAATTGCTTTAATAAGGGATTTGTTTATTACACACACTTTCACTTTTCACTTCTTAAGATGTTAATTGATGGACTTGAGTGATGTGGATTATTGGGATGTTTTTATCAGCTGTTTGGACTCTCATTCTAACGGCACCCATTCACTGAAGAGGATCTACCGGTGAGCAAGTAATGTAATGCTTAAATTCTCCAAACCTGTTTTGATGAACAAACAACTCATTTACATCTTGGATAGCCTGAGGATGAATACATTTTCATTTTCTGGGTGAACTATTCCTTTAAAAATATGCAATAAAACTATCAAATCAGATGAAAATATATATTTTCATTAAATTATCAAAAAAGCGTATTAGTATTATATTGATATAGAAAGGTCTCACTTTAATCCCGGTGGACTCTTTACAGCTGCAGCTGCTGCAGATATGGCGTATCATCATGTCCGCCCTCCTATCAGATACTCGATTCCCAAACCCATCTCTGCACTGCTTCAGAGAGGCCGGAATGTCTGTCCAGAGGTGAGTGACCCACACCCAGCCCAAAAGATGCTCAGAGAAGAAGATAAGCAGACTTACTTTAAATGCATGTAAACTATTTTTTTTAAATCACTATGAAATTAGAATAGCTGCTTTTCCATAGTTTAAATTCTAACATTTAGTTGCTTGCTCAAATTTTTGTTAGTACATAAAGTATCATAAAAAAAATCGAAATAAAGAGCTTAAACTAATTTAGAAATATTACAATTCTTAAAATCCAACAAATATTTTTTCTGTCATCTTGCATGGCCCTATTAAATCCAATCATAAACTACTACTCTGTGCCACTGAGTCTGTTTATAATCAGTTAGATTACCCAGAATGCCTCATCTCTGTGCCTCAGGACAATTTGTATTTCTATTTCTCTTGTTGAGCATCCAGTTGCTAGCCTACCGTGTCTCTCTACAACAAACCTGTGCCAGCCCGGGTGTTATTTCTTATATACAGCCTCTTTGCAATGTTCTCAGTGCTGGTCATCAGGTGCGGGGCTGAAACTGTGTCAAGCGTGCTTGCTAGGAATGTGCCCTGGTAACAAGTGCAGCTTGACACTATTCTCTAGAGCAAAGAGCCTTTGCTGAGCAACACTTTAAAAGAGCCAGGATGCTAACAGCTTGTATGGTGCATTCATTTAGTGTCACTTAAAGATTCCGTTTGAAATAACTGCTTTCACATGATCCTCCAGAAATCATTCTGATATGCAGATTGCTGCTCAAGAAACATTTCTTACTATTATCAAATTTGAAAACAGTTGTGCTGCTTAATATATTTATAGGAACCTTTATGTACATAAACAACATAGGATTCTTTATACAAAGCATATCATTGGCAGTCATTTCAGCTGTGGTGTATATATGGCCTTCATGGTCTTTGTAATTCATGTATATTTTTTGTGTCTCTTTTCTCTTTTGAAGAACTGTGTCTGGTCTTTTGAAGTCCTTCACTCTTGATGTTTGGGCAGCAATCAGCGAGTCCTCTTTAGAGGAGCAGCTGATTGGATAGCCAAAGATTATTTCCTGTAAAAAAAAAAAAAAAAAAGACTCTCTGATGAAAATCCCCTATTTTTGACTTTGTCTGACAGGAAAGAGTTTTCAGAAGTGGTTGCCAAACTAGAGGAATGCCTGTGTAATGTGGAGGTTATTATACATGCACAGATCTACTATACATTGTTATTCTCTTTGTCCAGTTATTCATATTTCTGTGTCTGTCCAGCTAATGTCTCCAACCTCCAGTAACAGCAGTGGTTCTCTTTCGCCCTCATCCTCCACTGACTGCCTGGTAGCACATGGTTGTCCTGGAAGTCATGTAGCTGCCCTTCCAGTTGGAATATGCCCCTAACCCCCAATTTGCAATTTGGACCCAAAAGTACACAAACACACAAATCTATCACAAACCTACGTACTATCCATGAATGAGACTGAAAGACTCTGAAAAGCCTTCCACCAACTTATCGCCAAACTATATTTAGTGAGAAAACAAATATGAATTTAAATAGAGGCCATTGTGTCATACACATTCAGTAATGGAGGAGTCAGGTCACCTTGCTCTTTTGTTTGGTCACTCAGTGCCTTGCAGTCCAACCACAACACTTCTGTACAGTCTGAAGTGCAGTTGCTTGGAAACCAAGGCATGAAAACAAAAGAAAGCAACTGTAACTTGCACGACATTCACACTGAGAACCTTTGCTGGTGGTCACCTCTTAATTCTTTATGGGTGGTGATGAATGCGTGTGTGTTTTGGAGGAACCAGGCAACTGTCAACAAAACCACCAACTGAGAAATTCCTAGAAGGGACTCCTACTTTGGAGCCTATTTTAGTCATAATCTTAGCAATGTGATGTTTTATGTAACCAGATCTAGCAATGTATGCAGTTAGGAGGTGTAAGCAATAAATCAGGCTAAAGTGACACTGTGAATGACTAAATAGAAAACAAATTCAATAGAGGATCATCTGAGCAGGACAAAACCCTGCAAGGCCTCACTGAGCTGATATGACTGCATCAAAGCAACAGCCAATTTAGCATCATTAAAATTTCATATCGCAGAAGAATCGTGCTTGTTCTGTGGTCTTTAGTGTAAACCAATACTAATCGCATTGTTGATTCAATCCTTTCTTTTATCTTGACAGCTCTGGTCAGAGGTCTTCACAGCGCTTGTCTCTGGATGAGCTGAGGAGGAACATGCAGTTCCCAACCATTGACCGAAATGGTTTGTGTCCAACTGGAAATGACTATCAAACATGTGATTCATCTGTTTATGTAACAGCTTAATGGGGGACAACATTGTTTTTCATTTTAATGGCAACAGTCATGTTTTAAAGTTAACATGACATTTTCACAAAGACGAGAGCACTGTGTGCGTGTCAGCATATGGTGCAACAAGTGGGTGGTTGTATTAGAGTGAGTGTCAGTCACTGTGTTCTGTGCTGTTCCCGCAGGATATGTGTCAGATCCCATGAGCACCATGTGTTTCCATTCAGGCAGCAGCAATGGAAATTTTGAGGACAGCAACTAGAATCAGCAACTATCTGAAGAACATCACACAAAAAACACACTTGCATACATGACATGTCTGATCACCATTATTATGAGCTTCACATTGCTGTCAAAGTTGTAATGTTCAAAGAGCTCTGACTTCTTTCAACCAAAATGACTCGACAAACATGAATCAAAACCTCACCATGAGTCATTTGGCAAATAAGAGTGTTATTAAAGAAACAAATAATGCAGAGGTCAGAGAGCGTGAACAACTCAGAGTAGAATATCAGAATTGTCAACTTGTAATTATTATTTTGAACACACCATATTTAGTCTAAGGACACATAATTTGGATGATTTGTTTTCTTTTCTTTTTTTCAGGCATAGTGTGTACGTTTATAAGAATGAAGATTTAAACATACTTATTATAGTTATACATATTCATTAAACTATTATCTCAGTTTTGATTTCAAAGTTAAAACTTTTATTTTTTTTATATTCTGTTTTGTGTTTCAGTGTCGAGTAAGTATCTGGTAGAGCAGGACAAATATGTGTATTTCAGTATTTTATTCTAATTTCAAAAGCAAACAGCTTTTTTAGACGTATGCCATCGAGAGAAACGGGAACTTGATAGGATCACGACTGATGTCAGCTAACAACACAGTCACCGTTAGAGCAGTTTGGCCTTGCTTGTGGAATCGAAACATCTCATGTTTTGATTTTAACTCCCATGATCTTTATAAATATGACAAGAAACAAAGAAGGTATCATAGCAATGTATGTGAACTAATCCAGTGTAAAATCACAAGAACAACACTTAACTAGTGCAAGAAATCGGCAAGGTGTATATGTCATTCTACTAATGCTATACTAATTAGGAGCACAGAGGAAAGTGCAAGCATTGAGGTTTTAGTTAAATTCTCTTAGTTAAGTTCTGAAGTATGTCAGTATACAGCTAGTGCAGCCTGACCAACTGGAGGGCTCTGCATCATGAATAATTAAATTATTTGTGCTGTGCGAGTCCTACGGTGTCTATTTTCAGTGGGCTGTTGATAGCTTTCCTACCAAGCAGACAGGACTCACTATGGGTCTCTGATAAGGAAAAGGAAGTGCCGCTATTTTAAACCCATTAACATGGGTCCAATACTGCTCCTGGAAGGCCTTGCAGAGTTCAGTTCAAACGTTCCCCAACACACCTGTCTGGAAGTTCTAGTAATCCTGAAAACCCTGATTAACTGGTTCAAATGTGTTTAATTGGGGTTGGACCTAAACTTTGCAGAACAGGAGAAGTAATGGACACCCCTGGGTTAGCTGAAGGATTTACTATTGTTCTAATAACTGTTCTCTGTGTGAGCAGTCATTAATCTTGGATATCCTGCGGGCCCAAAAAACCTTGCGTCGTCCAATGAGAAAGTGCTCAAAGTGTCTCTGTTGCTGAGAGTCTGTTTTAAATGACCATCGATTGCTTCCGTTCTCCTGTTTCCATCTGACTGTCTGGAATGGAAGTCTACACTTGCAGTGTCATCTTGGCTTCCGTTTTCCGATTTATTGATGATTGTGAGGTCTGTAATTACTGTGATTGTTGGACTCTGAGGCTCGATACACTCTGTCTGAGAAACACGTTTAGGTTGCAAATTGTGTTCTGAACTCTCCAGGGTCTCTTTGTTACTTGCTTCCTCTGTTTGGGATAAATGTGTTGTTTCATCAGTTATGTTTTGTTGTTTACTTCTTTCTGACTGTTTTCCATTAAGGTCAACATTTGTCGGTACATCCTGATGTTCAGTTTCACATGGTGCATGCTCTTGAATGTCTTCAAATGTCGCTGTTGTCCCTAGGTTTATGACATCATCTGATACTGAAGTTTCCTGTACAGCAATATCTTTTTGATTGGTCTGTTCATCATTACTCTGTCTTGACCAAATAGTAACCAAAGGACCTTTAGTATATCCGGCCTCCTGGACTCCTTCTTCTTTGGTTGAGGTATGTATGCTGTCTTTGGAGTGATTACTGTGAGCATCAGCTTCTATGGCCTCAGCTTTGGTCTCCGTTTTCATGCTTTCAATTACAGACTCTGTGCTCTCGTTGGGATTTTTCCTCGCAGGAGTTGCAATTTCATCTCTACTCTTGAGTGTTTCATCAAGGCCGTCAATATCAGTACTTGTTGGTGCATCTGTAGCATTTAATACATCACCATTAAGCCTCTCCTTGGTTTCTTCTGAGATGAGACTCTCTTCATCAAGAGGCTCGATAAATGTCTGAAAATACCTTGATTCTTGGTGTATGTTAATCCAGTTACTTACTAGATCCACCCCAACTGATTTAGTTAAAGGTGCTGAATGAATGGCCAGATCTGAATTGATGCTCAGAACTGGATCTTTGACTTTCTCAACAGGCACTGATTTGAGTGAATGGGAAACAGATGAGCCACCATCATAATTTACAGAATTCACTTTCCTCTCCTCACTTTCCACTGGATCACCATCCATTACTTCAGGAGCATCTCTACTTCTCGGTTCATTGTCAGTACCTTTCAGTTCTGAATCACTTAGTTCTTTTACTTTGGCATCTGCCAAGAAAATGTCGTTTTCTGTATCCTTATTGGTTGTCTCCTGGGTTATCTGAGAGGTTACGTTTTCTATGAACGTTGTTGCAGATGTTTCAGATTCTTTATCAGCCTCTTCTTTGTCTGCTTTTTGATTGTCACTGGCTTGGTTGTCATGTTCATCACCCAATTGAGACTCTCTTTCTGAGGGAACAAGTTCAGCATCTGACTTGTTTTCAATCTCTTGCTCGTTGTAATCATGTTTTTCTTCTTCTTTCACATCTTTATCAGTTTCTGGCTTTTCATTATCATCTATAACATCTGGAGCCCTATCACCTGTTGTCTCACCCTCTGATTTACCTTGCGTTTCCTCTTGGAGATATTCTTCTACCTTCTCAGCCTCCTCAAGAATGACGTCTTGTCTCTCTCCATTTTCAGCATCTCTGTTACTATCCAGCAGGACATTATTCACCCCAGCAGGTTCACTCACTTCTTTCTTGGTACTGGTACTGGCCTCTGTGTCATCATCGGGTGCCCCCCTTGAACCTATTTCATTTTGTTCTTCCTGTGAAACAAATTCCTCATTTTGGTCCTCAAGGTTGACCTCTAGTTTTTGGCCTGTATTTTCATCAGAAACCACGTCTTCTTTTCCATCCCCTGCCTCTAATGTATTCTCACTAATTTTGTTCATATCTATCACCTCTTTCTTTGGCTCTTCTACCAACTTTTCACCTGTTTCTAGCTCATTCTCTACACAATTTCCATCTGCTCCCTCTGCCGTCTCATCTATATTCTTGTCCTCTATCTCTGCTTCTTCTTCTTTCTGAGCCCCATCTTCCAATGTTTTGTCTGTCACTTTTTCGGTTTCTCCTCCATTATCATCCTCACTCTTAGGTTTCTCTTGCCCTTCTTCCTCTGCCTCAACACTAAGTTTGTTTCTAACCTTTTCATAATTTAGGGCATCCTCCTCTTTTTCATTACCCTGTGTCCTCACATCCTGAACATCCTCTGGCTCATTTAGTCTATTCCCAGCCTCACTAGACAGTTCTTCAACTTCACCTCCTTTATGTTCATCATTTACACCATCTTCATCTTTTTCTGTACTGTCCTCATTTTCTTTCTCTTCTGCACTTAAATTATCGCCACACTCATCTTGGGTTTCTTCATCCCCAGGTTTTTCTGATTCCTCTTTTCCCAGACTTTCACGTCTATCCTGAACCTCTAGCTTTTCCTCTGCTTTTTCTTCACTAGATTTTTTTCCATCTTCCACCCTACCATCATCAACCTTGTCATCTTTCTCCTGTACCGTTTCCCCAGTTGACCTATCAACCCCAGCCTCATCTGCTAGGTCTCCTCTTTCATCTCTGTCTGTCTGTCCATCGCTCCTCCTCTCTATGTTCTGATCTACGTCATCAGCATCTCGCTGCCTCTCAGTGTCACCTGCACCTGTTCCTGTACCATTCTCTCTCTGAGATGCCTGACCCTCTCCCTCCATCTCTGAAACCTCAGTGTCTGTATTTTCAGTGTCCAGCATTTCAGCATGTGTCTCTGGTTCGTGTACTAATGATTCTTTTCCTTTTCTAGACTCTATATCCTCTGTAACCTCAGTTTCAGTTTTTACTCCCTCTCTTTTATCTTGTTGTTTAGCCTCATTTGTACTCTCACTTTGTTCTTTCGCCCTCTCATTTATTTCTTGTACTTCTTCTTCTGTGTGTAAATGAGGTTCCTGTGCATTTGTCTCTTCTGCAGGCTGACACTTCTCATCATCATCATGTGCCCTTTCCTCACACACAACTTCCTGTGTGTTGGCTTCACTTTCATCCAGAATATCATCCCGTGTCATTTCAGCCATATCGATTCCTGTAAAAGTGAGTGATTATAATTAAACCATTTCAGATTTATTTATATTTACAAACACAAAACTGTCAATATTTTGTTTGTGTACTACAGAAACTAATTTGTTGTGTACATTAAAAAAAAATCGGTAACACTTTAAAATAACTGCACACTATTAATCATTAATTAAGCATTAGTAAACAGATAATTCATAATTTATAAAGCATTAATAGACGGTAATAAGCAGTTTATAAATACAGATATAAATGCTTCATTCTTGATTTAAAAGCATATCTATAATGTGTTTAATAATTGTATTTTCATACTTTATTTATGATCAATTTATCATTTCTCAATGAAGTATAGCATTATTTATTTACAAACCAGTTATTTAGGAGTTGCCAGTGATTCATAAGATCACAAGAAATGTAGTAAATTCAGGTAGTTATAAAGCATTTAGTAGTGGTCAGTTAACTATTTATGTGAGCTCATCTAAAGTGAGGACTAGTTATGCCTTGTAAAGCATTTATAAAGGATATTTAAAGGCTCAGTTATCTTCTAAACAAAAAACGGAAACAAACATCACACAGTGATACAGAACATAGAAATATTAACAGCCTTTAAATCTCACTTGTAAAAGCTTTACAAGGCATAAATAGTCCTCACTTTAGATGAGCTCACAAAAATAGTTAACTAACAACTACATATGTTTTATAACTACCTGAATTAACCCTGAATTACAGTAGAAATACATGTTAATAAACCATTTATTAACACTATAAGTAACTATTACTATATATCTGAATAAAAAGATGTATGAATGCACATTTTAATAGTTTATTAATCATTTACTTATAATTTCTAAGTGATCTTATGAACCACCGACAACTCCTTAATAACTGGTGTGTAAATAATGCTATACTTATTTTAGAAATTATAAATTGATCATTAATAAAGTATGAAAAAACAATTATTAAATACATTATAGATATGCTCTTAAATCAGGTATAAAGCATTTATATATGTATTTATAAACTGCTTATAAATGTTTATTAATGCTTTATAAATGATGAATTAACTGTTTCCTAATGCTTAACTAATAATTAATAGCATCCAGTTATTATAAAGTGTTACCAAAAAATCTTTACTAGTGGCATTTTGGAATTACATAACAGTGTTAATTAAAAGACCATTTTTTTTTACCTTGGCCATCCTGTTGGGTGTTCACTGAGGCCCCTTCATGTTCCTCTGTGCTTGTATCACTAAACTCAGGCTCTGAACTACATTGAGATTCCTTCAAAATGGTCTCAGCCAACTTCTCCTGCATTGACTTGGCTGTTTATAGTCACGGGGAATGAGACAGACATAGGACATCCATAACAAAATGTTATCATGTTAAATATATTTCGAAATGAAACATAGAAAGCAATGAAACAAAAATAATAGTGTAAATGAAAAGTTTATTACCACAAACACAGCAAACATTTTGATTGGGAACACAGCATGCAGCGAACAATCACTTAAATACTTTCACACAGGACGGGTGTCCGAAAAGGATCCATAACCATCTCTGATGAGAATACACATGGATTTTACACAACACTTAAAGTGTACCAATTAAGCAAAATCATGTGACAAAAAACAATCAAAAATGGTTAGATGCACACTGATCCACACACATTGAAATCAGAAGCTTAACACAAAATCACGAATAGAAAACACTGCTCTGTATTCCCAGCGTCAAATCCACAAGAGTTAACATTGCTTTGCAGTGCACTTGTCATATTATGAAATATAAGTAGCTGAAAAATAAGTCTGAACATTCTTGATGAATTGTGAAAGTCAAGACAGATCAGTTTATACAGAGCAGAATGCTTATGGAAACACACATAACATGCTATCAAAAACACATTTGATGACACAAACCAATCAATACAGTGCTGTTTGCAAGACCACATAGAGTTTAACAAAGTGGGCTCTCAGTGGTCTTGACAAATAATCATGTTACATATGTTCTGCTTTTAACACAATCAGAACTTGAGTAGTTAGTGAGGTCATGTACATGTCTTTATCCTCTCCTCAGGTGAAAAGTAAGTAAAGTTTTTCAGATAATATTAGAGTAATAAAAGATGCTCATAGGTTAAAACTGAAATGTGTAATTTCTGTGCCTCTAGTGACAATAAACAAAAATGTTAAAACAGATGTCTCTGCATATTAAGCTGGGATAAGAGAAAGTATTTCAACATCCAACAAATGACACTTTAGCTTTAATTAAAAATGCAGTGTGAGGTAACTAAACACTTTGTTTATCTCGCAGCAATCCCAGCTAGTTTAGTTGTAAATAGCAAAAAACAGACCCTCCAGTTCTGATGTTGTAAAAGCTATCATGAATAAACACAAAAGATCATGACAGGCACACAGCACTATTTTCATGCAGACACTCACCTCTCTCCGTCTCATATTCCTGTGGCTTATCTTCAGGTTTGGCATCCCCCCCAGATTGCTCACCTTCAGCTCCCTCTTTCTTGTCTGTGTCTTCTGACATTTCCAGGTCGCTCTTCTCCATGCCATCCCCTGGACTATCCTGTGTCCCAGAGTCTTCCGCTGCAGCTTGAGGCAACGTAACATCGCTGGACTCTGTGGCCTCTGTCTCCGCTGGTTTGGCCTCAGCTGTTGTGATCACTTCCTCTACATGTATGCTCTCCTCTGGAACATCAGCAGCGGTGACTTCTCTTGTGTCCTCCACAATTTCCCTTTCACTATTGTCATTGTCGCTGCTGGACAAGCTGGATGTTCGACCAGAGGAGACAGACGGTGACCTTTTGACTTCTGAAGGAAGAAGACAAATAATCAGTGAGTATTAGGTGTTTAAGTACACAGATATTTGACAAATATTTAACAATTGTTGCTGAAAAGTGTGACCATAAAGTAATGCGTACTAGACATACTGGCAACATCACTGTCAGAGTTGCTTTTCTCTTTCTCATCCCTGTACTTAGTTTCTTTTTCTCCTCCATTAGCAGCAGTGGATGGATTTTCCTCTACTTCATCACCATCTTCAACTGGGCCTTCATCATCTGCCTCAAAGTCCTCCTCATAGACTATATAAGAGCACAAGATAAATGTTCATTTAAAGATGCATTACAATAACTTTTGTGTATTTAACATATAGATTTTATCAGTATATGAATTCTATGGGATTCAAACCCATGGCCTTGGTTTGCTAGAGTCATGCTCTTCTAACACTAACTCAATAGCCGAGACCATGTTTTTTAAACTGCATAGTACAATAGACCTGCAGAGGCATCAATTAAAGATTGTGTATTTGAAATCAGCAAACTCATAGAGATTGTACCGTCTTGGGTCTTTTTCTGTCGTGTTGTTTCTCCATTAGATTCTGTCTCCATTTCCTGGGACGTGTCATGTTTTTCTATATCTTCATTTACTTCTGTGGCATCCTTAGCATCAGAGGATTTAGAGGTTGGCAGCGCCTCTTTCACTCTTTTTTGAGGAGGGGCAGGTTTTTTGTCCAAGCCCATAGCAATAATACACCTGAAGAATGACATCATTCAAAACCATAATGCAACCTGATTAGTGGTTGACCAATGTTGACCCATTTTCAATAGCCAAAGCCAATAATGATAAGTAGGGAGTGTGTTGGTGTGTTGGTTGGAAGATTTTGTTAAATTTATCCCCCACAAGGCTGTATTTGGTCAAAAACACAGTAATACTGTGAAATATTATTACAATTTAAAATTACTGTTTTCTATTTTAATATATTTTTAAATACATTTTATTCCTGTGATAAAGCTGAATTTTCAGCAGCAATAATTCCAGTGTCTCATGATCCTTCAGAAATCATTCTGATATGGTTTTTGTGCATACATTTTTTATAACTATAAATGTATTTACTTTGACTTTAGATCAATATAATGCAGCTTTGCTGAATAAAAGTACAGTATTATTAAAGAAAAAAGGACCCCAAACTTTTGAAAGGTAGTATGCACATATAAAATTGAAATCGATTGAAATCCATTTTCCTTACTTGTAGCATGGAGAGGCTCCTTCCACACCGCAAAATCCGAAGTGTCCATGCCTGCCCCCAAGCCGAGCACCTTTCCTGTGTTTGAACTCACAGCAGGAGCTGAGCCGATCCACTTGCAGGCCATTCAGGAAGAGCGTAAGACTGAAGGGAAATCCCTGGTGGCGTCTTGACACAAACTGGAACACTTCTACAAGTAAGGGTAAGCAAAGAAAGTTTATTTTCATTTGCCTTTGATGATTGTGTCTTATAATCAAAGAGGAGACTCACATAATATATGCATAATATATTCTAATATATGCGACACTACCAGGTAAGAACCACTTATTATCAAAAAGCCCCCAGATCAATAGTTTAACTCGATTCATGGTGTCCTTTAAATATGAATTACAAAGCCCAGATGTACAGAGACCTACACTGACCTCCTTCTCTCAGCTTCCCTTTGTAGACACACAGGTTCTCTCCTCCACAGTGTTGCTGGAAGACCTTCACTTCATCTCTGAGGTCCATCAGATCATGGGACAGGTGAACACTCTTCCCAAAGTACACCATGCTTACTAATACTTTACTCTGGGCTGATGTCCTCTGGAGAGCAGACGGCTGCAGATAGCATAGTGTATGATAGAATATTTGTAAGTGAAGGTTTATTTTAATGTAAATAACTTCAGTATACTGACCTCTGTAACAGCTGTTGGTGCTGTAGTGGGTCTTAACTTTCGACCCCTGAGTGTGCCGTTCGTTCTTGGCCCTCTTTCTTTTTTCTTTGTGAGGGGTGGCACAGGGGTCACATAATTGTTAATGACAGGAAGACGGTAGGGCGAGACCGTGCTAGAGAAGTCTGTCGTGGTCAACTGTTTCACAGCATCTCTGTCCAACTATAAAACAACCCAGAGAGACAGAAATGTTACTTATTATAGAATTAGTACTGTTCACTAAAATGTAACTACACTTAAAATCATTAAAAAAAACATTTGTTACGTGAAATAAACATTAACTAATATATATATATATATATATATATATATATATATATATATATATATATATATATATATATATATACTTTAAATTTCAGCTTGTTGCCATTTTATTTTCTTATTTTAAATTTAGTTTAACGTGATGTACTAAAAGAACTTAAATAAAACATTTATAAAAATATAGACACACATATACAGTGTATATATATATATATATATATTTCAAATTTAAAATGACAAAATGTATATACTAAAATATAAAAATAAAAACCGATTAAAAATATTAATAAAAACTTTAATAGTATCTTGATGACTGGAGACCAGTTCTTATAAAACTTAATTTTTTATAAGAATCAAAATAAACAAATTTATTAAAAAGACTTTTGATTAATAATAATAAAATACAATTATACAAATAATGTGAATCATAACTTTGATAATTTGGTTTTATACGAATTTTATTAGCAATATTAAAAATATTATTTAGAATATTAATATCAAACTTCTCTGGGTGTGTGTTCACTGCTGTGTGTGTGCACTTTGGATGGGTTAGATGCAGAGCATGAATACAGAGTATGGGTCACCATACTTGGCTCTATGTCACATCACTTTCACTTAAAAGTCTTTTAATTCTTTAATACTTCAGCAGAGCAGTATTCAAATATTAGATGTCTGAGTATGATTTGTGCTTTGTAAGTGACCCGTGATAAGGGGCTTTGTAAGGGAACATGTACTTGCATCCCAAGATGGTCTCACCGTAAAACTGAAGGGCTGATCAGTTTCATTGGAGGAGTCCCGGGGTCTCTGTCGAGGGGACGTTCTTTTCATAGAGCCCGTGGCACTGTTGCTGTTTAGAGGCTTAAGTCGAACAGGCCTCTGGATCTTCCCTGGAGCTGTGTTTGGCCTGGAGGAACCCGGCTACAGGAGTATGAGAATAACTCCCTTACCAAATTTGAAATATCATACCCGAATATACATGTTTGTGACATGTCCTACTAATGTAACACTTGTGCATTATAGAAAAGGAGATATATATACACTAACCTTAGTGTATTGTTATTTACAATGCAGTAAATACAAACCTCCAGTAAATAAATGTGTTGTTGAAATTTATAAACACAAAAATTCTAATCGCATTAATTAAAAAATAAGAATTTAAGTAACATAAAAAACTACTTTTTAAGTATAATTTAAATATATTTTACCCACTATACAGTCAAATAGGCCACTCACAGATTCTGTTGACTCGGAATGCTCTCCCTGCGGCCCAGAATGCCGTGCGTGTGAGATCTTTGGCATTAAAGGTGGCCGAGGTGACAGCATTAGCATCGGTTCATCCTCATATCTCTTGGTGCGCTCAGCCTAACATAAAATGCAAAAAGCTGAATCACAAAATGAACTTTATTATCATGTCACCAAGGCCACTTTGAGTCCAAAAGGAGTTCTGTAAAAAGCCAAACCTTCATTTTGTGGATTCGTTCCCTCCGTGCAAATTCCTCAAGTTTTCTCTTGATCTCAGTTTGATGAAGGCGCTGAATAAACAGCGGACAAGTGAAATATCTTATAGAAAATATTTAGAAAAACTTGTACAGGATTTCATAAATGTTCTCTGATTTTATGAGACGTCTAGATAAAAATGACTAATTGTGCTCCTAACTGAATTTGTTCAAAGGTTTCATAAATACTGCCTTTATACTGTACAAATCTGATGATGTGAGCAGAATATCTGACATCAGTACTCTTACTTACTTTGACCCTACACAATGGCCAAGGATAATAGAGTGTCTGAAAAAGCACCTGTGGACTGTGTAATGCCCTCACCTCCATGTCTAGCACCTTGTGAAAGATGGCTTGAGCTAGACCCTCCCTCACATGTCTCTGATGCGCTCGCTGGATCAGCTTGTGCTTATACTCCTTATCGGGAACAATCCGGCCGCTCCGAGAGATCTGAAGCACATGCACCTGCATTTAATGACTGATGCAGCTGATCTTGTCAAAAATAAAGTGCTTTCCCTTTCATCTTTTAACAGGTTATCTAAAGTGATCATTATGAGAATACTAATTACATTCTATAACTTAAGCTCAACATATGTTAGTTTGTAAATATTGAAACTTTTTCAAATTATTGAAACTCTCGTTAATCTCAATGAATAATCATAACATCATTTTCTAGTTGGACTATATTGAATGTGCACATACCAGCCCAACTTTCTGAAGATGTCTTCGTATTCTTGCATTGTTGAAGTATCCAGTCAGATGTTTGTCAGATAAGCTATTGTAAGCTGAAATAAGACTACATGGACAAAAACATGAACAACAGTGTATTCCTGAACTTTGATAATGTTAAGATGTTACACTGTTTGAATAAATAAACAATCCCAGTGGAAACAGGCACATTGTAACATGCACACATCTCATTCCAGGCATGATGAGCTTGTGATGTAAACACAGGCCTGACCAGACTGATGGAATGATTCAGTGATTCTCAAGGCTTCCAGTGCCAAGGATTTCAGCTTGAGGTGAACACTACATCTGTGTAAAGTGTAGTCTTGGAAAGGCTCGACTGTTTGTCTGCCTGGCTTTTTCCGATACAGATTTGATTTCCCTTGGCGTTTGTAAAGAAGACAACACAACCTTTTCACCAATCCACAGGCCAAGTAGATACCATTACCAGTGTCTGGTTTCTATTGGAATTGAGTGTGGATGGATAGCACACTTAACCCATGGCCCCCTCTGAATTTACTTCTCTCTCTAAAATTGTTCAGAAATAAAACATAATGCCTGTGGAAGACAGTCTAAACATTACACTTTGGCTAAATATAATTCATTTTTGTCTTAATTAGCAATTAAGACATAGAATTAATATGACAAATAAACAACATTCCTTTGATATACAATAAACGAGTCATGTCTGAACAATATAGCCTGTCTATCAAGGAGTGCTTGATCTCTTTCTGTTGTTTCATCTCCTCAGTAACAATAGCTTTTTGGACATAGTGTCATGCCATAAAAATAAAGCCGAAAACTCATAATTAGTATGCATATTTATTATGTCAAATACATGACAGTAGTTAGAGAACATTTTTACCTACATTACTGTCAACACTGCAACTTGGTCTAGTTTAGTTACTCACCCTGGGTTTAGATGACTCATTTTGCCGGTGCGCAATGATCTTTGATATGAATCAAGCGATAATACGAGAGCTTTCTCTAATCCAGAGGACAATAAAACTATGCGTGCATCTGTCTGCCCTGCTCTGACTACCCAACACCTTTCCTCGCGCTGAACTGATGACAGCCAGCGTTGCCATGGTGAATCACGTGACCATGACCATAAGACTCGGCGTTCTTTGTGCTTTATTAAAATGCTACATTGTAATAATTATATAATTATAATCTTATGGTCGATTTATTTTTTATTTTTTTTCACATATCCTTCATGTAAATAAAAATACAGGGCTAATTAGATTGAAATATAAAAGTTGAATAGTTGTGGGGAATCATGTATTGTCTAACATATCACTTATGTCAAATGTAATGGTTTTGAAGATTGTTAAGACCCAAACTGAATTTGGTTTATTTCGTGGATATTATTGGAGGTAAGGTTACAATAAGCCTTAAAGCTGTACATTAACGTCCTCTAGTGTTTTCACTGGGGATTTTCAGTGAGTAAAATAACCTTTTTTCTCGGTGTTTTCTTTTTATTCCTATGTTCGTTATTTTTTCAATGTCCTTTTTTAATATTAGTTTTACTCTATTTACAAAGAGTCATAAAAATAATTTCACTAATTTACACGTCGTAGCCTACTGAGTATGGATATATGAGAGACACACAAAACTGTTTTTAAAAAGCTGCAGTCCGTTACTTTTTTTTTTTTTTTTTTTTTTGGTTAAAAACCCGAAATCAATATTCGAGCAACTACATTATCGACCAGTGTTCAAAACTATCGCCTTACTTTAGCCCGTTGCACAACGGTTATAATAATGTTTTGTAATCTGAGTGGCACAGGTTTTGCCGGTGTTGTGCCCAATTCTGACCCCCTGCCAAATTATTACCCCCCATAGTATTGGCAGGTTTAGGAGTAGGTTTGGGGGAGGGGGTTAGTCTCATGCGAGGATCCTGCAGGTGGCTGATCTTTTCTCACAGCTAGATTCTAGAATAATTAAATATATCATTTTAATGGCGGATTGTAATCCAGAAAGGATTGTGTGTTTATGAAACATATGTGAATGACTCTAAATTATATTCCAGTTTTAAATGTGCTTCTGATTAGTGCTTCTGATTAGCTACAGATAATACGTTAGCCTGGGAATGGGATTACACAAGATTTGTATTTTAAAGACAAACAGTTCGAAGTCAAACATTATTTGCTTTTTGGGTTAAAATAATTTCTTAAAATGAAACCGACCGACTGTACAGAAACTGAAATCTACACGCTAATACGCACTATAGACAATGCTGATGTTGTTAACATTAATAAATTGCGTGCGAAAAAAGTATAACCTGACAACCTGTACGCATTTTTGCTATGCATTTTGACCTCAAAGTACGCTGGTACGAGTTGCAAAAATTACGCAAAAACAAGCAACAGAAACAGAGGAAGAGTTGAACCAATCAGAGGTGTTTATAGTTTCAGTTTAAAGCGGCTCGTGCTCGCCCCTTCAGATGCACTGTCAGAAAGGTTGCGTGCGAGGCTGACAGAGACGCGCGTTAATGTGTTGGAGATGTGCTGTTACTGTTAAATGTATAACTTACATTTCACAGATATATTCTCCATCTGTAAATGTTTTAAAAAGCCATGGAAATATTTTTTTTTTTCTGTCAGAAGTGCATGAGCTTTTGCTTTGCGATTCTCCGCTAAACTCCACAGACTTCATTTAGAACGAGCGCCGCCACGCGCATGCGCGCTAAAACAATATTTGTAGTTGGACAATACATGTGACATAGGCCTATGTAGAATTTTAAACCTACAAGTAAGTGTATTTTTATGATAGCACAAACTGTATAGTGTAATGAGGTAATCAAAATACCCTTTTTACTTTGTGCTTTTTATTATTAAAATTTTTAGTTTTGTAACTTTTTGTAACAAAATAATTTTGGATTGCAGTGTTACAATGTAATGTGGTTTTAACCTTTTTTGCACACAATATATGCGTTAACTTTATTTGTTTAATCCAAATACGAAATGCAGAGCTACCGTGTACCGCAAATCAGTCAAAAAATACTGAGATATGAATTTTTGCTCATATCGCCCAGCCCTATACAGATTTTTTTATATGGGTTTAGCATGAAATATAAACCTTGATAGCAAAAATGTACTAAACAGTTGGTTGACTGTAAAATACAGTAAACTGTTGATTTTAACAGTAAAAAACTGTAAAAATGCTGTAGTAAAAAAACTGTTAACTGGTTGTCAGCAAGTTTCCATACTATACTCAGTGAATAACTGTGATTACATTTAATGTAATTTTACAGTAAAATACTGTTAAAACTATTTTTTTGGTGGAAAAGAAAAGGTCATTGTATAATTTACAGTGAAAAACCGAAAATTGACTCCCTGCATGACACTTCATATTGCATTATTTCAGTATTATGTGTGTTACCATGATGGTGTTCAATGTTTGAGTGAATGACACTGTGCACATAAACATATTGCAGGCACACAATCCATGCAAGGACAAGTGCTGGCGACAAAGACACAAAAATTATGGACTGCAGCTTTAAATTCCAGAGAGTTAAACAGGTAAGGGATCTAACTGTAACTAACTATACAACTATGTCTAAAAAAACTAAACCGCTTATGCAACCGGCATTTTGTCTGTATATTGCTTTGCCTTACTCTCAGAACTATCCTTCATAAGCAGGTACTGTGTGAATTGCATACAGGAATTGTGTGTGTGTGTGTGTGTGTGTATGTGTGTGTGTGTGAGAGAGAGAGAGAGAGAGAGAGATGGCAATGGTGGGATTGTCATGGTGTTTGGGTGTGCGGTGGGTGGCAGCAAGTGCAATCAGTGTTAGATTGGACATTTGTGCTGTGATTGTGAAGAAGGCAATCACTCTCTGATTAGGGCATTTTTACAAGGCTTTCTGATTGGCCTGACAGAGATCCCTGCAGTCCTGAAGTGATCACGACACCCTTAACTCAAATCACAAGGGCTAAAGAAGGCCTCATCAGAGTGCACTGACTAGAATTTCCAGTGGCACATTTAAAAAAAAAAAAAAAAAATATATATATATATATATATAGGTACTAAGGTGTATATATATATATATATATATATATATATATATATATATATATATATATATATACAGTACAGACCAAAAGTTTGGACACACCTTCTCATTCAAAGAGTTTTCTTTATTTTAATGACTATGAAAATTGTAGATTCACACTGAAGGCATCAAAACTATGAATTACCACATGTGGAATTATATATGGAATTGTATGCATAACAAAAAAGTGTGAAACAACTGAAAATATGTCATATTTAGGTTCTTCAAAGTAGCCACCTTTTGCTTTATCTTATTGCTTTTCACACTGTTGGCATTCTCTTGATGAGCTTCAAGAGGTAGTCACCTGAAATGGTCTTCCAACAGTCTTGAAGGAGTTCCCCGAGAGATGCTTAGCACTTGTTGGCCCTTTTGCCTTCTGTCTGCGGTCCAGCTCACCCCTAAACCATCTGGATTGGGTTCAGGTCCGGTGACTGTGGAGGCCAGGTCATCTGGCGCAGCACCCCATCACTCTCCTTCTTGGTCAAATAACCCTTGATGCCTTCAGTGTGACTACAATTTTCATAGTCATGAAAATAAAGAAAACTCTTTGAATGAGAAGGTGTGTCCAAACTGTCTGTACTGTATATATATATATATATATATATATATATATATATATATATATATATATATATATTGGGATCAATAAGATTTTTAATTGAGTCATGCTCCATTAATGGAGTTGCTCATAAAGGCTGTATTTATTTGATAAAAAATACAGAATATTTATAATTTATGATAATATGATATATTATTTCAATTTCTATTAAACTTTAAAATATAATTTATTTCTGTGTTCAAAGTTGAATTTTTAGAAAAATTACTCCAGTCTTCAGTTTCACATGATGAATAAAAGTATCCATTACTTTCAAAAGAAAAATTAGTGACTCCAAACTTCTGAACGGTTGTGTATATTGTAGATTTCCATTTCGAATAAATGCTGTATTCAAAAAAATAAAAAAATAAATAAAATAATAATATCCACCAGCAGCAGCCTGCACAGTGGTAACAAGGCATGATAGATCCATGTTCTCATTCTGTTTACACCAAATTCTGACTCTACTATCTGAGTGTCTCAACAGAAATCAAGACTCATCAGACCAGGCAACATTTTTCCAGTCTTCAACTGTCCAATTTTGGTGAGCTTGTGCAAATTGTAGCCTCTTTTTCCAATTTGTAGTGGAGATGAGTGGTACCCTGTGGGGTCTTCTGCTGTTGTAGCCCATCCGCCTCAAGGTTGTGTGTGTTGTGGCTTCACAAATGCTTTGCTGCATACCTCGGATGTAACGTGTGGTTATTTCAGTCAAAGTTGCTCTTCTATCAGCTTGAATCATTTGGCCCATTCTCCTCTGACCTCTAGCATCAACAAGGCATTTCCGCCCACAGAACTACCGCATACTGGATGTGTTTCCCTTTTCACACCATTCTTTGTAAACCCTAGAAATGGTTGTGTGTGAAAATCCCAGTAACTGAGCAGATGGTGAAATTCTTAGACCGGCCTGTCTGGCACCAACAACCATGCCACGCTCAAAATTGCTTAAATCACCTTTCTTTCCCATTCTGACATTCAGTTTGGAGTTCAGGAGATTGACCAGGAATACACCCCTAAATGCATTGAAGCAACTGCCATGTGATTGGTTGATTAGATAATTGCATTAATGAGAAATTGACAGGTGTTTCTAATAATCCTTTAGGTGAGTGTATATACATACATACATACATACATACATACATATATATATATATATATATATATATATATATATTATTATTATTATTATTATTATTATTATTATTATTTTTTTTTTTTATGTATTTATTTATTTTTCATAAAAGAATCAAAAAGGTATAACAGGTTCCAAAAACACATGAAGCAGCCCAACAGTTTCCAACACTGATAATAAATCAGCATATTAGACTGATTTCTGAAGGACCATGACACTGAAGACTGGAGTAATGATGCTGAAAATTCAGCTTTGCATAACAGGAATAAATTATATTTTGAAATACATTAAAATACAAACTGTTATTTTAAATTGCAATATTATTTCACAAAATAACATTTTCCTTTTTGTATTCTTGATCAAATAAATACAACCTTGATGAGCACAAGAAACTTTTATTATTGTTAGCCTATAATCTATAGGCCTATATCAGCCATTAGGTAAGCTACAATTGCTGAAAATGTGTTAATTAAAACAATAAAAAGCGACCCCATAAACGGACCTAAATAAAATAAACCAATAGGCCTAGTGATGGACTAATAAAATATTAAATAACAGATTAAAGTATTAAAATAATGCATACTTAAAGCATTAAAATAATGTAAGAACATTCAAACAAATGTTTAAAACGTCCAACTGTGCAGGTTTTACGTCACATGTCTGTCAGCTGGGGCATAAAGATTTTAAAACGACACAATTAAAATTAAAACGCTCATTAACACGGAAATAGCTTAAGGCCAACACCTATTGTTTAATTTTGAAATCCCGACAATGAACAAATAAATAACTAGAAAGCTCCTTTCTCGTTATAATGATAAATTGATTTTTTTTTTTTTTTCCAAAGTGATGTATTCCGTCCACAATATTTCCACCATTTCCCCTAAATCATACCAGAAGAAGAAAAGGACCCGCCTTGAAATCGCGGCAATTAAGTGTCAAGAGTTTAATGAGACCTCTTCACCTTTGGGTTGCTCTGGTGGCGCGTTTTTGCCGAACGCGGGGTTTTAATTGGTGTTATTAAATAAATCAATTCTCTTCTTCCACTGATTCTTCAGAGGTTTTGATTGGCATGCGTAATTGATACGTTCGGGCTGAAGGCATTATGTGTGGACCGTTTCCGAATCCCTAAAGCGGATTTCAAGTACATAATATACTGCAAGAGTCGGACTTGTCTTAACAATGACTAGAATTCTGGAAGTCGTAAATGTAGTTTTGGTAATTGTTCTGGTTGTCATGGTGAAGAGGAGAGTGGCTGATGTTTATTGGATGAAGCGCGCACATTTAAAGGCGGCATGTTTCGTTGCGACATTCGGAAATCCGAAGCGCTTTCACTACAGTCATGGATCACAGTGAGGATTTTATCAGCAAGTGCAGAGGTGTTACAAGCGACATTTGTGTGGTAAATATAGCCTACATATTTATAGGAATCTACGATGTTATAGGTCGACTTTTTTGCTGATATTTATGGTTAATTCTTTGGGTTTTATTAAAATAGCATACTTTAAAATCTTAAATAGTTTTACAGTTTTTGTGATACACATGTGAAATTAATAAATCCTAGAATAAAGCGTTAAATAACGACAATAGCCTATGAGTTGCCGCCGGTGTAACGTTACCGATACCCTATAAGATCCGCCTCACTCAAATGCAATATTTTTTCGCAAAACGGAGCTTTATTTTCATGACAAATTTTTTGATTAAAATTTACATTTGATTAAAAATGTACATTTAATATGTACATAAACTTTTAATCGTGTAATCAAATGAATTAATGTAGAATTGGAAATGTAATATCATTTATAAGACGCATTTGCCTAACCCAATGCGTTTATTTGTGCTTTACAGAAGTGTGCAGTTTGACTAGCCTATATAATTAATAATTCGTTACATTTATATAACGCTTTTCTGGGTACTGGAGTAGGCTATAGTTCACAGTTGTGTGGAACCAATGCAATTTTCTGTATGTTTGAAATGTTTGACCAAATAGAATTTCTGTTTCTCCAGAGTTCATCAGAACTTCTGAATGGCCGCTCTTCTCCATCTGCTCTGCCTCAAACAATGGCATCTGACGCTTTCCCAGGCAAAGCAGTTTGCACAAGGTGTAGAGAGGACATCCTAGACCGCTATCTGCTTAAGGTGAGAAAAATCCTTGTTAGTTAATATTTATTTCTTTCATTGACAATTTGAAATGCTGTATGATCAATTCCATCAGTTGATTTGAATAAACTCTCTTGTTGAATGCAGGTCAATGACTTGTGCTGGCATGTGCAATGCCTTTCATGCAGTGTGTGCCAAACTACTCTGAGCGGACACACAACCTGCTATGTTAGAGAGCGAGAGGTCTTCTGCAAACTAGATTACTTTAGGTATTCTGAAAGGTGTACATTATGCATATGCAGACAAGTTGTTTCATTATGTACTTAACCAAATCTATTATGGCTTGACAGGAGGTATCGAGCATGGTGCTCGTGCTGCGGTGAAACGGTTCACTCCACGGACTGGGTGCGCAGGGCGAAGGGAAATGTTTACCACTTGGCATGTTTCTTGTGCTTCTCTTGTAAGAGGCAGCTGTCCACAGGCGAGGAGTTTGCTTTGGTTGGACAAAAATTGTTGTGTCGAGTTCATTACGACAGCATGCTGGACGAACTCAAAGGTGCTGCTGAAAAAGGTAAGTAGAGAGTCCTGCGCAACTCTATAAAGCCTTCTGTATTATAATTGATAATCATGTTTATAAGGCTTCTAAATTGTTAACATGATCTTGCATAAACTTTGCTGAAAAAAACAACAACACACAAAAGCTTTTTGGTGTAATTCCAAAATGTCTATCATGGGTTGTGATATGTCTCTTTTTTGGTGTGAAATCTTTACTGATTGAAGTGAAAAATAAAGTAAATGTAATTATATATATATATATATATATATATATATATAGAGAGAGAGAGAGAGAGAGAGAGAGAGAGAGTAATATTTCAAGATGAACACTTACTGGACGGAAGCAACTATTTGATTATCCATGTATAATGTAATAGAAAAATCAAGTTAAGGCTTTTGATGAATGTTTATTTCTCAGTTATTGCATTGCATTATGTTTTGCCCCAATAATTAAAACTAGAGATTTGATCATAAACTGATTCAATATAATCTTGCTAATACACCTTATTGTGAGACACTGAATGATATGTATAAGAATTTCATGTAAGAAATCTGCGATAAATATGTCACAGATTTAAAGGTTTCATAATTTCATGTACATTTTTGGCCATATATATATATCAGTAGCTTCATTAAACTGCATATTTATGAGAAAAAAAGACTGTTCTTTCCTGCTTTATTATGAGCTCCTTTATTACGAGGTCTGCAGTTACAATAAACTGTTTCATATAAAAAAAGATTTTTTCAGATTTATTTTATTTTTTAAATGTAACTAATCGAGTAAGCAGTTGTTTGGTTTTGATGTCTTCTGGTTCATAGCATGCTCAGTATGTCTTATAAATAATTACACCTTTGCCTTACCTTTTATTATTTCAGGAAAAAACGTCTCTCCTGAAGGTGTGTTGCATACAGGCTGTGAAATAAACCAAAAGCCATCAAAAAGAGCACGTACCAGTTTCACTTCAGACCAGCTACAGGTAAACAAAAGCATCGCTCTCGTGGTGCAATATGCATCACACACTGAGTTCTGGGGTTTTGGGGTTAATAAAATGAAGTTCAGTATAAGCAATAATGGATACCTGTTATGTTTTTGCTACTTGGAATCAAACCATACTAGATAGTTCCCTCTGGCTTAATGTCCGTGGCCCTGCTGAGACTATTTTGATGTTTGTGGCTTGCAGGTTATGCAGGCCCAGTTTGCTCAGGACAATAACCCAGACGCACAGACACTTCAGAGGCTTGCTGAACAGACTGGCCTTAGCCGACGCGTCATTCAGGTTACATTTTTTTTTTAGCAATTTCTGAAGTGCCTAAATTAAGCCATTCTAAAAATGTTAGCCTGGTTTAATGTATGTGACAACAGAAGAAAGCTCATATGCTGTCTAAGTAATTTCTTTGAATTCCTTTCTGGTCAGGTTTGGTTTCAAAACTGTCGCGCCCGTCATAAGAAGCACATTTCTGCCCCTGGTTCAGCAGTACAGACAGGAGATATGTCTTCACTCCAGTCCGTGTCCGCTCTGAATGAGCAGCACTATTCACACACATCCCTGCTTACAGCCCTGCACAGCAACTGCATTGATGGTGAGTTTTGAGGAAATCCAGTACAATCAGATAAATACTTTAAATAGGACATAAGTACATTTATTATCGGTTTTTTATTAATATTACTAAAACTGCTAATGGAAAAGGCATCCAGTGTTAAGATGACATAAATTTGTCCCTGCGTGGTTTTTTTTTATAATGGCTTTGTTTGTCTTGTTTTTAGTGCACACAGCATCATCTCTACTCTATCAGCCGTTACTGTCCCAAAAATCAACACATTTACCAATCAGCAGCAGCTAAACGGTTTCCAATTCAATGTTGTGCCGGTTGTTTTAACTACATTTATGTTGCGGATACCTTTGTATTTAATGTATTCCATTATGTTTTCATAAGTGCTGTCAAACGATAAATCGCATCCAAAATAAACGTTATTGTTCATATAATATATGTGTACTGTGTATATTATGTATATACAAATACAAACACGTACATGTATATATTCAAGAAAAATATTGTTTATATAATATGTATATTTAAATATAATATAAATTATATGAATTTAAACATACATGTAAATATTTTAAATATATATATATACTGTGTGTCTGTGCTTTTTTACATACATAATATATACACACATACTGTATATTATGTAAACAAAAACGTTTATTTTGGATCCGATTAATCATGATTAATCATTTGACGGCATTCATTTTTATTTATTATTGTGTGTTTTGTTCATCCCATGTGGTTTAATTAAAAATAAATAACTTGTCACGTGTCTATATGAAATACTTTATTTTCCTAAATTATCCTTGCACTTGGATTACATCATACAACGTTATTAAGCTTTGCAAAATAGCACAATGTTTACAAAAATAGTAAAAATGTGTACCACACTGTAAATGATGAAGATAATGAAATAGTTACATATTAATGACATGATTAGACAAGTGTTAAACTCGAAATACAATTTAGATTTCAATAATGAACATGCACTCACTGTATCACTGTTCACATTCAAGTGTTTTTAAACAACATAAAACTGGTAAAGAAACACTCTTAATACTTAGAAAAACTATAGAAAAACCAGAGCAAAAAAAAAAGTTTTTCCAAAAGTTGTTAAAAAAACAAATACTTCAAATTAATGGCATCAAAATACAGCTGAAACCAGATATTTACTTATTATTATTATTTCTTTACTGTCATACATTAAATCAGAGTAAACTTTTTCTGTTTTAGATCAATAAATATTAAAAAATTTTGCATTTGTTAAATGTCAGAATCGAGCAAGGGAGAACTTTTATGGATTTTTTTTTTTTATCACTTTCATCAAAGTCAGAAGTATACATACACAAAGTTTAATGTGTCTTTAAACAAAAAAAAAACTCCATATGATTCCATTCTGAGCTTAAGAACCCTCTGATAAGTAAATTGATTCCATTTGAGTTAATTGGTGGCACACCTGTCAAAGCATACCTGAAGGCACACCTGAAACACAGAGCCTCTTTCTTTGAAATCATGGGAAAATCAAGAGAAATCAACCAAGACATCAGGAAAAGAATTGTGGACCTCCACAAGTGTGGCTCATCTTTAGTTGCAATTTCCAGATGCCTGAAGGTCCCATGTTCATCTGTTCAGACAATAATACGCAAGTATAAAAAACATGGGAATGTACAACAATCAAACCACTTAGGAAGGAGATAGATTCTGAGTCCCAGAGAGGAACGTTTTTTGGTGCGAACTGCGTGAATCAACCCCAGGACAACAGAAAAAGACCTTGTAAAGATACTAGCTGAAACTGGTAAGACCGTGTCATTATCCACAGAAATAGAGACTTGTACCACTATGAGCTAGAAGGTTACTCTGGGAGGAGAAAACCATTACTTCAGAACAACCATTAAAAAAAGCCAGACTACAGTTTGCAACTGCACATGGGGACAAAGATCTTAATTTTTGGAGAGATGTCCTGTGGTCTGATGAAACAAAAATTGAACTGTTCGGCCATAATGATAAACGGTATATTTGGAGGAAAAAGGGCGAAGCTTTGAAGCCTCAGAACACCATCCCAACCGTGAAGTATTGGGGTGATAGTATGATGTTGTGGGGCTACTTTGCTGCAGAAGGGACTGGTGCACTTCACAAAATAGATGGCATCATGAGAAAATACAATTTTGTGGATATATTGAAGCAACATCTGAAGACATCAGCCAGGAAGTTAAAGTTTGGGTGCAAATGGGTCTTCAAAATGGACAATGACCCCAAGCATACCTCCAAATTACTTACAAAGTGGTTTGAGGACAACAAAGTCAAGGTATTGAAATGGCCATCACAAAACCCAGGTCTCAATCCCATAGAAAATTTGTGGGCGGCACTGAAAAGGCGAGTGCAAGCAAGAAGGCCTACAAACCAGATGTTATTGTTAAGTTATTGTTATTATATTCAAATTTATTGATCTAAAACAGAAAAAGTTTACTCCGATTTAATGCATGACAGTAAAGAAATAAAAGTTTTTGTGTTGTTTTTCTGAAGTGTATGTAAATATCTGGTTTCAACTGTAGGAGCAGAAATTAGTTCACATAAAATAACTACCACTACTCTGTACACATATTCATATCAAGGTGTTAAGATAAATTCAAGTCCTTCCTGGGCTAAAATGAAGTATGAACGGACAAAAAAAAAAAAAAAAAAAAATCACAGTGAAAGAGTGTAACCTCCTACTGCTAGAGAGCACTGGGCCTAAAGAGAAAAGAAGTTGGATGGACGAATAAGAGCAGTAATGAAAGAATAAATAGTTATAAGCTCTGCACAGCAGAAAAGGAATCATATCAACATGTGGTTGAGGTTAAAGAGCTGTTAACTGCGTGTTGTAATAAGGCACTTCAGCTGAACTGCAATTACGAACGGAAAATGTACAAAAGTTGAACAAAATTCATTTAGTGAAGAGCGAATAAATGTTACCGGTTATTTTCTCAATATGAGAGAAGTGGCACTTTCACCCCATATGGGTGCTAACAAATGGTCATATAAAAGACAAGAATTGGTTAAAAAAAAAAAAAAAAACTACAAAAATCCAAACTAAGTAAGACATTTCCACACATCCATAAACATGAAATAATCTCAATTGATTTAGTTGCTTACTGTCAATTATATTTGCTTGCATAATAAACAGAAATATGCAGATCAGTACAAAGCTTCTTGTATTTATATTTTTGGGCTTCTAATGAGATTTATAATACAAAACTATCTGCATACTTAATATTGCTTAAATAATTCCATTTACCATAATAACCAGAATCTGTGTTTTACATGTCAGTGCCTTTTGTTTGGTTGCTCCTTCTTTTGTTTTCTGCGTTTCTTTTTCTCCTCTGGTCTCTTGTTCTTCTTGTTGAGGATGGCACGCAGGCTGCTGGCCATGTAATACGGCCGGGTCGCCGAGCCGTCATTCTTCTCCAGATCAAGCACTGAGAACAGGAGCACAAGCAACGTTAATGCCATCCAATCGCTCATCTGATTTTGGAAACAGTGATACCTTTTTTAAGGATTCCTAGATGAAAACAAAGTTTGAAATATAAATCTTTTGTAACATTATACATCTTTACTTGAACTTTTGAGCAATTAAATGTGTGCATGCTATTAAAAAAAAGTGCAATGAAAGTATTACTTTTTAATTTTTTTTATTTATTCTTACCACAGACTTCTGAATGATAGTGAATCACTGTTTATGCAAAAACATTAAACAGCAAAAACTGTTTTTAACACTGATAATAAGAAATGTTTCTTGAGCACCATATCAGAAGGATCATGTGAAAACCCAGCTTTGTCGCCACAGGAATATATTGCATTTTTAAATATATTAAAGTAGTTCTTTTAAATTACTCTTTTACTGTAAATAAATGCAACTTTGATGAGCATAAGAGACTTCTTTAAAAAAAAACTTAACTATTACAAAGGTTTAAACAGCATATATTATTTGAAGCTTAGAATGCAATGAATAATACTGATAATAAAATTTGTTAGCATTCTGAAAAATAAAAGATTCAAACCATTCATGATATTTAGGTCAGCTTTATTCTAATGGAAATTTTTATTTTATTATTATTATTTTTTTTTACAAAACTTCCCCTCATTAAAAGACATCTTGAATACTGAACCTCACAGAGTAGACGGAGCATCAAACCGATCTACAAAGTTACAAAAAAATGGCTTTTATGTTCCTTTTATAAATTGAACTTGAAAAACTTTCAGATTGATTGCAAAAAAAAAACAAAGTAGGTTAGCACTCTTCCTTTTAAACCAGGCACAGTTACTAAACACTGCCATCAGAACACCTGAAAGTTCATGGATTCTATCAAAACATGGTTATAAGAGAATATACACTGCATCTAATAAGATTCCCCCAATACAATAGCATTTTCCAATAGATTATGACAAAGTTAATCTTAAAATCATGTGGACTAAGAATTCGGTCAATCCATCCACATGCACATCAATGTACTGTATGAACTTCTAATCAAAAATGACATGAAAACAAAGGACTGTATAGAAAGAGAAAGAGGATGCTTATAAATATATAGAATAACTTGCTTTCATCATCGATTACCAGAGTATTATCAGACCTTTGCTCCAGAAGACAAACATGGGTAAGGCAATGATGGACAGAATTATCGGCAAAAAGAAAAAGAAGGAAAAAAGGATGGGCAACAGTACAGCAGGAGTCAGTCAGTATCAGCAGACAGTGCAGAGAGAAGATCGCTTCTATAAATGCTATCGGATTCCATATCCCAGAAGGCTTTGCTGTGCTGCGGGAGAGATGCAGCGTGCTACAGTACTAGCACTGTTCTTCACGTCCCACTGAGGGGACGGTTTCACGACACAGCATACTTTTTGCCTCCTTGATCAGTTTTGTTAAGTATCCTGTGCAGGCCTGGAGGCATGTAATACGGTTTGGAAGGACTGCCATCGTTCCTTTCAAGATCTTCACCTGAAGGGTGTCCCGTCAAATCAGACAACAGAAGAAGGGATGGGTTAAGGAGGAGAGACAGAGGGTTTCAAGGAAAAGAAATAAGAAAGCAGAGTTAGTCAGCAGTCATGCAGAAGAAGTGAAAAGAATAAATACACAAAGATTACATCAGAATTATGGTTAGAGAACAGAAGTGATCAAAGTGATTGCGCAGAGAAGAAGAGGAAAGGTTAAGGAAGACCAGTGGGTGGGTATGAACAGTATTTATCAAGGGGACTAAACCAGCTTTTTAAAGTTCAGCATTTATTACCAAACACACATAAATGAATTCTGCAGATGTAATAAGGTGTACTTACAGAAGCAGAGGAACAGTGTATCTACACACATGGCATAGACGTTAAAGAACCCGTGTGCAATCATATATGATCCAAATATCACAGTCTGTGAATGGGGGAAAAAGATTCAAAGACAAATGAAATTAGAATACATTCGGGGTCCCAACATACCTCTTGATAATTTAATTTCAATAATGTTTTATTAAATATATATATATATATATAGTGTGTGTGACCCTGGACCACAAAACCAGTCTTAAGTGTCAATTTGAATAAAGCTCTCCATTGATGTATGTTTATTAGGATAGGACAATATTTGTCTGAGATACAACTTTTTGAAAATGTGTAATTTGAGGGCGCAAAAAAATCTAAATATTGAGAAAATCACCTTTGAAATTGTACAAATGAATTCTTAGCAATGCATATTAATAATTAAAAATTACATTTTTATATATTTACGGTAGGAAATGTACAAAATATTTTCATGGAAGATGATCTTTACTTAACATTCTAATGATTTTTGACATAAAAGAAAAATCTATAATTTTGACCCATACAATGTTTTTTTTTTGGCTATTGCTACTAATATACCCCAGCGAATTAAGACTCGTTTTTGGCTCCATTACTTAATATTTGAAAACACAAAAGAGAGCAGACAAATATATATATTTTTAAATGCATTTCTTAATATATATATATATATATATATATATATATATATATATATATATATATATATATATATATATATATATATATATATATATATATATATATATATATATATATGCTACACACACACACACAAAAGAAACAATTAAAAAATATATATAATTCTTACATTTTATATATACATGCATACTATATACACACACACACACACACACACACACTATTATATATAAGAATTATATTTTTAATTGTTTCTTAAATAAAGGAACAGATATATAAAAATGTGTTTATATGTGTGTTTTTGTGTGCAAGAATTCTTTATATTTTTAAAGTTTTTAAAATTAATTAACAGATATATAAATTGCATTTTACACACACACACACAGAATATTGTTTTTAATATAATATATTGATTTATATACATAAATCACTAAAGACTGATTAAGAATTTTGTTAATAAATTTACAAATTTATAAAATGCAAATAAATAAATAATATGTATACAAATTCTAGAAAATTTTGTATTGCTTGTACTCACCAGCAGAGGGACCCAATAATAATTTAATGAAGGCACCTCTTCCTGGATTACTGGTATTTGGCGGGTGAAGAAAAAGAATGCAAGGACACCTGCAAAAGCATATTTACAACATCAGCAAGCAAAAAGAGATAGAATGGCAAACAACAAGACATCAATCATTTTTGTGTTTATAATTTATGTGTATGAAGGCAGAAGGTGTATGCCATGTCTGTGTTTGTGGTAAAAGCCCCCTGACTCTATTAGTTTTAATGTTGGCCTGTCTGTATGTCACAGATGAAACGGTTGACTCACCCACACTCCCTGAGATCAGCAGTTTCCCCAAGAACAGCAGGAAGTCAGTCACCTTGTCCAGAACAGCAACTCTAGAGAAAAACACCCAGAATACTAAATAGATGCTATATATAGTCAGATTCAGTCTTGGAGCTCCTATGTAAACTACAATGTTTTTTTTTTTTTGCAATTTATTAGAAAACAATATTTGTCCAAATATGAGTTCTACCAGACAAAGATGTTTTTTTTCTCCATGCATGACTTGCATGGACGTGCTAAAAATCATGCTTCACAAGTCGAACACAAAAGAAAAACATCAGACAACAAAACATATTTCTTTAATGACATGAGGCAACATTTAGCGAACTTTTACAGTGATAAACTTCATAAAAAAATAACATCCTAAAAACGAAATATCACAATAACTGTTAAAAAATTATCTGACAGGTGTGTGTGTGTGTGTGTGTGTCTGTGTGTGAGAGGGGGAGAAACAGAGTCCTCGCAACTTCACACCTTGACAATGACATTATAAATGTAGCAGCTGTGCAGAGTTTTACCTCATAACGTTCCTCATTAACAGGAAGAAAGCGTCTTGCGCAGAGGCACAGAAATTCTTCCCATATATTGAAATCTGAGGACGAATCAAATCAAACAATAATTGTCAATGCATTCCTTCTTTCTGTCAGTCTGATTTTTGACAACTCAGGTTCGACACTGGCTTTCATATTTAAATAAATGAAACAATTTAGTTATCCACATTGAAAATACATGCTGTTATATGGTACTTATATATAAATATATATATATACAGCATAAAGTTTGGCTTGAAAAAGTGGAGTGACTCACCATAATGTAAGCATTCCTGTTCATGAACTTGATGAAGTGCTCTAGGCACCAGAAACAGCATTTTAGGCAGCACAGCAGGAAGCGTGTAAATGCATTGTGAGCACCTGCGACAAAAACAGAGGAAAGAGAAGCACCATTATTCACTATTTATTCTACACTATACAATATATTGTTGAAACGGTCTTCTTGATAGTTTTGTGGAAACTGTAACAAACGGAGACATCCGAGACCATCAGTGATGACGAAAACGAGTCAAAGTTTTACAAATTAAAATGTGATTCATGCCTTTCAGTTTGTGGTCGAGGTACTCCAGAATAATCCGGATGAA